>NC_027752.1:27706396-27738004 GCF_000695525.1 Brassica oleracea var. oleracea
GAAAGGGAAGTTAACAAGTGCTCCTTTACTTGTACTCCCTGACTTTTCTAAAACTTTTGAAGTAGAATGTGATGCATCTGGAGTTGGAATTGGAGCTGTGTTGATGCAGGAAAAGAGACCTATAGCTTACTTCAGCGAGAAGCTTGGAGGTGCCACTTTGAATTATCTAACCTATGACAAGGAGCTGTATGCCCTGGTGAGAGCCTTGCAGGTGTGGCAACATTACCTTTGGCCTAAAGAGTTTTTGATCCATACAGATCATGAATCCCTTAAACATCTCAAAGGTCAACAGAAGCTTAACAAGAGGCATGCTAGGCGGGTTGAGTTCATTGAGACATTTCCTTATGTCATCCACTACAAGCAAGGTAAGGAAAATTTTGTGGCTGATGCACTATCCAGAAGGTATGTTCTTTTATCTTCAATGGAAACAAAGCTTTTGGGATTTGAACACCTTAAGTCTTGTTATGCTGATGATCCAGAGTTTTAGGAAGTGTTTAGACAGACTGAAAAACATGCTAGTGGTAAATTTTATCAAGTGAAAGGTTTTCTTTTCTATGATAACCGCATGTGTGTCCCTTGTGGTTCTTTGAGAGAACTTTATGTCAGGGAAGCTCATGGAGGAGGGCTGATGGGTCACTTTGGAGTCGCCAAGACACTGTCTACCTTGCAGGAACACTTCTATTGGCCCAGCATGAAGAAAGAGGTGGAGAAGGTATGTTCCAGGTGTGTTGTGTGCAAGCAGGCCAAGTCCAAATTCCAATCAACAGGTTTGTACACGCCACTTCTCATCCCTACTGAGCCTTGGGTTGATATCTCTACGGACTTTGTTTTAGGATTGCCTAGGACCAGGAAAGGTAGAGATAGTATCTTTGTGGTTGTTGACAACTTTTCTAAGATGGCACATTTCATACCTTGCCATAAGACTGATGATGCATCTTTAGTAGCTGATCTTTTCTTTAGAGAGGTTGTTAGATTGCCTTGCATGCCTAGGACTATAGTGTCTGATAGAGTGTCTAAGTTCCTTAGTTATATCTGGAAAACTCTGTGGGGAAAACTAGGACTAAGCTGTTGTTTTCAACTATTTGTCACCCACAAACTGATTGACAAACTGAAACAGTCAATAGGATTCTGTCCACTTTGCTGCGTGCTATCATTAAAAAGAACATCAGGACTTGGGAAGATTGTTTGCCTCATGAAGAATTTGCATACAATAGGTCAATGCATTTAGCTACTAAGCTTACTCCTTTTCAGGTTGTGTATGAGTTCAATCCATTATCTCCTTTAGACTTGTTTGCTTTACCTTTGAAAGAACAAGCTAACCTTGATGGCAAGCAAAAGGCCGAGTTTGTTAAGTCTTTGCATGAGCAGGTCAGGAAGAACATAGAGGCGCGCACCAAGATGTATGCAAGACAGAAGAACAAAGGCCGCAAGGAGTTGGTGCTGGAACCAGGTGATCTCGTGTGGATTCACTTGAGGAATGATAGGTTTCCTGCTGAAATGAAATCGAAGCTGATTCCAAGGACAGATGGTCCTTTCAAAGTGTTGAAAAGAATCAACAACAATGCTTATCAGATTGATCTTGAAGATAAGTATACTATAAGTACTACTTTCAATGTTTCTGACTTGATTCCTTTTGTTGCAGATGAATTGGATTTGAGGTCAAATCTTTTTAAAGGAGGAGGGGAAATCAAATCAGGCTTCAAAACTACAACAAGATGTTTATTATCCTTTTAAAACTGTGCTGAAAAAAAAGCAATTGATTTTTGGAGATAAGAAACATTTTGCTTTTAATGGGTTTGATTTTATGCAGAAACAAAGAAACCAAAGGAAGAGGCAAAACAAGTTCGATGATGATGAGAACAGGGTCAGAAATGGTGATCATCCCTTCACCAAAGCCAAGAGAAGCAACAGTAATTTGCTTGATCGGAACGAGTTTCAGACTTATGCCAATTTGGAAAAGATGTTGCATAAGGCAATTTTTGCTATTCAACAACTCAAAAAGAAGGAAAACACCAACACTTCTTCACCAAAACAACAATGTAATTTCTCTTCTCTTTCAAATTCCAATTTGAAAACTAATGTGTTGTCTTTTGATAAAAGCAAAGCTGTGAAAACCATAAGCAAAGCTCATTCTACCAGGTGTTTCAAATTCCATAGGATCGATCATTATGCTAACAAGTGTCAAAACCAGAAACCGTTGGTGAGTTTGGAGAGTGAAAATGTTGAAACCGAGCCAGACAAGGAAGGATTTTCAGACTTATTGCCAACTTTCGATGACTATGCACATGAGCCAATGGCAGGTAGTTCGGAATTAATTTTTCCGCTTGAAAAAGATTCTAAAAAGGTTTTGAACAAGAATGAATTTTCTGTTCCTTTGAATACTTTTGAAATGGGCGCATATGACCTTGGTGTTGGAAGCTTTGTGTCAATGCAGGATGAGACATTTAAAGAACAAAACCGCGGTCATCAAGCAAACCAAGAAGGACCTTCTTCCATTCAAAGGCCGAACCAAAGTCAAGGTGAGCAATGTTCTAATTATGATTCTTTGCTTATAGCCCTTTTCCTTTTAAAGTTACAGGTTTGAGGACAAATCTTTTTGAAGAGGGAGGGAATGATGTGCCCTTGGCTTGATCATGGGAAGCAGAAAAGATATATGTTCATTGTTTGACACATATCTTCCAAATCTCGAGGCTTCTACGCATGAAATCACTTGGAGAATGTTTTCAACTAAATTACGGAACTCCTCGAACAAGAATCAGATCAAAAGGAGTTCAGATGAAAGAGTTAGGCAATTTACAAAACCGGTGATCTTCAGTTTTCGCGAATTTGGGCCGTATGGATCGTCCAACCCACGTCTTGATCCTTACCACCATGGACCAGAACGAACAGAATGAACCTGGACAGTAGTCGAAGGGTCTCCTTGACTCATTTATTATTTTCTAGTCAAATTTCTTATTTCCTAGATTTGTGATTCCCACAAATAATTATGTCTTTTTTTGACCTTATCTAGTATAAATATGTAAACTCTTTTATGAATAAAATCAATCTATGTTTTTGAGTTTATTTTCGTTTCTTCTTTGAGTGAGAGAGAGAGTTCTTTAGCTAGTTCATTTGTGTGAACCGGCTTGTTGATTTGGTGGTCAGCCAATTCATATTTGTGTGTTGTTTGATGGTTAGCCAACGCACTACATTCTTTCTTAGGTGGTTAGCCTTAGATCGTGGGTATATCAAGAGCCATTCCGCATCTCTTGACGATCCTTTCAATCCATCTCAGTTCCAGAAGTACCATTTGCCTTCTCGGATCATATCCAACACCCAGCTAAAGTGATCCTTCCCGATTTAGGGTGTATCATTATGGGCAGTTTACTAAAACGGCCGAAACTTAAGCTAATGAGACGGTGGTTTCCGGGTTATCTTGGCGGTTGTGAACGGTGGGGACGAGCTCGACGAGGTCTCAGGGTGCGGTGGCGAGCTCACGTGGCTCCATTGCAAGGGTTTCCCACACACACACTCTCTCTCTCTCTCTCTCTCTCTCTCTCTCTCTCTCTCTCTCTCTCTCTCTCTCTCTCTCTCTTACATTCTGATTCTTGGAACAAAAATAAACTGATGGGCAGGTATTTATAGACAAAATAATTGGCTTTCGGAAATGGGTATGGGCCTTAGTAGTAGGCTAACAAATTCCGAGATTAAAATTGGGTCGTTACAGTATTGTCTGAAGCATGGGTGCAAGTAAAATGGAAAGAAGATTCAGCGTGCCAACACAAGCATTTTCAGAAGCAGGATAAAAGGCCACAAAGAGCGATAAAAATGAAAAAGACGATACAACCCATCATAAGAGGGTATACACGAAAGAAATTTTTGAGAGAAGTTAGGAGATATCACTGGGACGAGCCATATCTCTACAAACATTGCTCTGACGGGATATATAGATGTTGCGTTGCCGAAACTGAAATCTATGATATCTTATTCCAATGCCATGGATCCAACTACACTGGACATTTTGCAACCTTTAAAACGGTGTCAAAAATCGTTCAGGCTAGATTTTGGTGGCCGACCATGTTTCGCAATGCTCATGCATTCATAGCACAATGCGACAGATGCCAACGAAGGGGAAAAATCAGTAAAAGACATGAAATGGAACATAAATCTATTCTAGAGGTAGAAGTCTTTGATTGTTGGGGGAATAGATTTCATGGGTCCTTTCCTTTTTTTGTAAGGGAACAAATACATACTAGTCGCTGTTGATTATGTATCAAAAAGGGTAGAAGCAGTAGCCTCTCCAACAAACGACGCATCTGTAGTCATCAAACTTTTCAAAAGCATTATCTTCCCAAGATTTGGAATTCCTCGAGTAGTCATAAGTGACGGCGGAACCCATTTCATCAACAAAATTTTCAATAGATTTCTCCAAAAGAACGGAGTACACCAAAGAGTTGCCACACCCTACCATCCACAGACTAGTGGACAGTTGGAAGTCTCAAATCGGCAGATCAAGGAAATCTTAGAAAAGACTGTAAGGACCTCCAGGGAAGATTGGTCTAGAAAACTAGACAATGCACTCTGGGCCTACCGGACTGCATTCAAAACTCCATTAGGAACTACCCCATTTCACCTACTCTATGGAAAATCCTGTCACTCACCATTTGAGCTAGAACATAAGGCAACATGGGCTATAAAACTATTAAATTTCGACATCAAACCAACTGCCGAAAGAAGACTAATGCAGCTTAACGAGCTGGATGAAATTAGACACTTAGCCTACGAAAGTTCAAAGATATATAAGGAGAAAACAAAAGCATATCATGATAAAAAGATCATCTCCAGGCACTTCGAACCAAATGATCGAGTGCTGTTGTATAACTCTCGGCTTATGCTGTTTCCCGGAAAAATCTGATCTCGTTGGTCAGGTCCTTTCACTATTGTGAACGTCAATCCTTATGGAGCCATTACACTTATAAATGTTAAAGGAGACGAATTCACAGTGAATGGCCAATGAGTGAAACACTATTGGGCTAAACCACTAATTAGCAGGCCTATAAACTTAGGCCCCCTCACGATAATTAGACAGATCGAACATCGAGTCAAGCTAAAGACTTAAAATAAGTGCTGAATGGGAGGCAACCCATTTCTAGTTTTAGAATATTCCGGATTTAGTTTAACATATAAAAAAAATAATAATAATTATCGGCAAAACATAAGTGCCGTCGATCGACGAAGTTATCTCCTCATCGGTCGACGGAAAATCAACAATTCGCGGGCTCATTAAAGTCGACATTTTATCAAACCCGAAAACTCTTCGAAGCAGCTTCCACTCTTTTTCTCTCTCGTTTCTCGACCGAATCAAGCGATTCTTGTGCCTAATCCGCTCGATTTTCAACTCTCTATCCATTTCAGTCATTAACCCTCGATTCAACATGATGTATGAAATGAGGATGAAGAGGAGGTTCGACGTCGGCGACAGTAGCACAGCTCCGCCACCACCCACGGTTCGCGACCAAGATGCTTGGCCACACAAGCGCGAAGACGAACCCATCCCGCTCTTTGACCACTTCGATGACCCGCACAAAGCAGCGAAGAGCTCGAAATGCAGAAACCGCACGATCTCAGACTCGTGGGACGACTAGGACAGCACATTCTTCAACGAGTGGCTGAAGGTTTCTATTGAGCCAACATGATCTGTCAACCCAGACGTGATTCACTCGCTCTGCATCAGATCGGACCTCGAGGACATTTTCGTGTAGCTGGGTATGGGAAACATGGCCACCAACCCACAGGTCCTTTACCCGGAGCTGGTTCATCAGTTCATGGCCATGGTGTATGTAACACCCCCGAACCGTCCTAGGCATAGGTCGACCCACCGGCAAACAATCAAACAAGAACATGACCAACGGACGACCCACACCAAGGGGTTGGAGATGGAAAGCCAACCGGCCAGCCAACAATCAAACAAGAACATGACTGACCGTCCAACCCAACACCATGGTCCGGAAGCGCTACGTGACGGGTTAGGGACGATCTGGTCAGGGTCACAAAATTTACTCCACGACCTAGACAAGTTCATCCACTAACTCGTCCCGTTGCGTCAAGGCACAAGGCTTTGCAACCCGTACCTAGATTTAGCGTTTTCCGTTAGATCGAGGCCTAAGGCTTTTCAGCCCGTACTACGACCTAACGTTGTGTTAGACTGGACTAGTCAAATATCAGAGTACTCATGAAGCGCATATAAAACATTTACTTTTATTGATTGAGGAAATATCCATACATTGATATAATTCGAGACCAGTCCCGGCCTAATGCCAAATCGAGTCAACTATACAAAAATCCACATTACCGTTAACAAAAGACATGAAATCTACAGACATGAAATCTACTCCGGTGGTCCTAACGTCCAGCATCCAAGATCCGATCATCCTTACCTAAGGCTACCTGCAAAAAGGACAACGAAGTTGGATGAGTAACCTAATGTTACTCAGTGAGTTAGAATCCCCATTTAACAAATACAACCCCTCGCTATCCCACCGTAAACAATCTAAAGCGAGAGGTTCACCTAACAATAAATCAATTCAATTCAATAGATAAGCAATATCAGAAATACACAGCAAGATAATTAACGATATGAAATCATAACCGCTAATGACTTGCTAACCACTTAAACTCAAACTCAACTCAATTTAGGGTTCAACAACCCTCTACACCATCTACACTATCACTAGGGCCCTTTTTGACTTAGTGTTCCTCCTCTATCCTCGGCAATATCCTATCTCCCTACCACAAAGGCCAGAAGAAGGAACTTTCAACCGAATGCGGCCCAGAGTACGTTCGGGTCACCGCGCGACAGCCCCAGTACGTTCGGGCCACTGCCGGTTGTCACACGACGATTACGGCCCACAGTATGTTCGGGTCACCGCAAGACAGCCCACAGTACGTTCGGATCACTGCCGGTCACTACCCCGGCGTGCAACCACTCAGCCATAGGCCATGACCCCGTCTCTCTGAGTGTTCTCAATCCAGCGATTAAGAGGTTTCCTTAAACCCGCAGGGTACGAGGTCGAGGAAACACTAATCCACCTCAGACATGCGTAGCATTGTGGGTTACACAAATGCTATATGGTCAATACATGACTAATACTAAACCCCGTAAAATAACACAAGGTTTCAACTAGTAATCACAACCCCAATCAAACACATTCTAGAATCTAGCATAAAGACTAATTCCAGAATACCTAACTATCCACAACTTAGCGATATCATCTAAGCATTCATCATTCGCTAACTAACCAATCAACCTAACCATTAGCATGCAACTACGGTTCTCAAGCAATAACTAAGCATGCTATCAACTCAATCAACCAAACCTCAACAATTAACTAATCAAACCGTTACTCAGTTAGACCCGGCCCCCTGCCATGATCCAACTTCCAAGTAACAGGAACCTGAATGAAAACAAGTCATCAATCAATTGATCATAACTCACAGTGTTCTTTGCCGATAAGCAGCTGGTTGATCGGAGAAGACTTGGCCAAAACCCAATTGACGACATCACTGGAGTGGACTGGACTGATCTTGTCTAGGACCCAACCTCGGCTTCACCATGAAGAAACTGACAGGCCTCGACAGGCTGATCTGGACTCGGACAGAACCTCCTCTAGCTTCTGGACAGTTCTTCGGACTTCCCGGCGGAGTATCGAGCAGAACTTCGACTGATCTGAACCCGTAGAACTGAACTAACTCCCGACAGAACTCCACTTGATCATCAAAGGAACTGAGTGGCCTGGACGAATTCAGTTGGACGGAACCGTCCCTAGGCGCTGACTCGAAATCAGTAGAGAATTGAACTCGAAAACTCTCTAAAACTCTCGAAATAGCTCGAAATCACTTGCTTTCTTTTTCTACTTTTCTCTCACGTTTTTAACTTGGTTTGTATAGATCTGTATGTGAAGAAATGATCTGGGGTCGTGGGCTATTTATAGAAGACAGCAGCCAATCAGATTCAGGTTGGTGGCCACCCGTGTGTCGCTTCGCATGGCTCCGGACGCATGCACGGCGACACCTCGTGCTCCACATGTCTCTCAGCATGGCCAGGACACATTCAGGATGCCACCACTCCTCCCAGATCTCAGTCTGCATGACTGGAACACATGCCATCTCACACATGTCGATCAGCATGCTTCGGTTGCATGCGCGGAGACACCTCGTGCTTGGTCGATCCACCTCGTGCTTCTACATGTCAGGCTGCATGTACTGCTTCCATGCACGGTGACACCTCGAGCTTCTGTAGACACTCAGCTTGCTGGACAGTTGACACCACGTTCTGAACACTCACACCAAGCCACCTCGTGCTTCTCGGTCCATTCGTCTGGTTTCGGTTCTTCCGGTAAATTTCTGACCCGCGATCAATCCCGAATATTTTTCTACTCCCATTCTGATGTTCTCAATAATTTTTAATAAACTCCAGACACCATTATAACCTTGACGGTAATATTTCCCGAGCCTCCGGCTTCTCCGAAAAATATTACATAATACCAAAATTAGGGGTTCGTCCAATTTTGGGTTTTCCCGTCGTGCTTGATTCCCGTCGTGCTTGATTCCCGTCGTGCTTGATTCCCATCCTGCTTAATTCCCTTCCTGCTTCCAATGTCTTCGAAATAATATTCCGCATACACGAAGTTCCGCAGAAAACTTCGTACTGAAGAAACGTCGTTCTTCTAAAACGTCGAGCTTCTAAACCGCCGTGCTTCCAAAATTGTTATGCTTCCAAAACGTCTGTCTCATCAATCTAGGATATCTTCTAACTATGGTCGAGCAACTTATTCGACTCATAGTTCACTCACGATCACTTTTTCGACCACCTCGTTCTTCAAAATTTCCCGATCGATCTTTATCACTTGCGATTCGACCACCAAGTTGATGTTCGACCAATCTTCTGTCTTGACCATTCTTATCCCGAAGGGCGGGTTATCACAATGTAGGCCTATTACCGCAACGAGAGAGCAAAGCGAGCGAGCAAGGGTACCTTGACCTTCTTCATCTGTGGGATCCATTACAAAGTCCCTCTCTCGACTCTCTACACTATCTACGGGTTCCAGAACGCGGAGCTCGAGCACACTGTAGTACCCAGTTTCGAAGGGAGATCAGCGTTTTGGGGAAACATAGCTACATGATTCTTCGACTCGGGCTAAACCCTTCAGACAGGCATCCGTCACCCGACTCTACGCTACTTCATGAAGGTCCTTGCCAACACTCTGTCGTGCATGATGGAACCTAGTAAGGTTTGTGGGAACCGAAATTCACACCGTCAATTTCCGTTGAATTAGGAAAGTTAGGAAAGCCCTAATTTCCCAGAGGTCCCGGATATCTGCTAAACCACACGTCAAGCAATCAAGAACACGAAAAGACAGACGGGAAAACTATTAGAATCGAAAAGAGAACGAAACTGGTCTTATACCAAATCTGCGTATGAGCGTTACAACAAGGTAAAGGCCTTGGCTACTAGAGCTGTCGGCGAAATATCCTAGTTGTAGCACCTAAGATTGCAGAAAACCTAATTGAGTCGCAGCTCGAATAACAAAAATGGAAAGTTGCCTAAATCGCTCTAAGTATTGCTCTAAGTAATAATTCTTGTCTGTTCGTCCCTTCAGCTTCGATCCCCTTATATACTCCTTCTAAGGCGGTTTACCTTTTCCCTTTCTGCCCTTGGTCGAGTTTATCTTCAGAAACTTGACATTTATCTTCTTTTGGGCGACAAATGATAAACCGTCGTAACGACTGGGCTTGATTTCATAAAATCGTAAGTGGGCTCTTTGCCGTGTTCTGATCCTTTATGGGCCGTTTTCCGACTTTGGCGTCTTTATGATTTTATAATAAGGATGCTTCCGAAACGACGTCAATTTTGAAGAACATTCAAATTCCTCGTATAGCGTAGGCAACCTTGGGTGTTCAGCTAACCATTGCCGTTTTATACGAACAATCCGAATGTTCATCAAGAAAAAAAGAGTTCTTGCGGTTTTTCAATCTTAAAGTTCCAATGATACCTCTGATCGAGACGAAACAAGAATGAGTTTGATGCAATCTCAGGAGAGGAGTTACGAGGACGAGTGAGAACACAGACTCTGGTCGATTCAGCTCGGCCATTCGCCGAACTGGAATGGTCCAGCTCGGCGAACGGCCGAGCTGAATCCGCGTTTGATCCAGCTCGGCCGTTCGCCCAACTTGGCTGGTCCAGCTCGGCGAACGGCCGAGCTGAATCCGCGTTCGATTCAGCTCGACCGTTCTCCGAGCTGGACCAAGTGTTCGATCCAGCTCGGCCGTTCGCCGAACTGGGCCGAGCTGAATTCCACGGATGATCTAGCTTGTTCGATTCGACGAACTGATCATTAGACCTTTGATAGTTTTTTCCGTTCTTTCTTGACTTCTTTTTTGTTTTTATGGAAGAGAAGATTTTATCGGAAGTTTTTCCGATGTTGATTTCGTCATAGCCGATTTTGACCCCAACAAGGTTCGGGTACATGAGCTTACATTGGTCTACTACACGGTGAGGACCTTGGTTCCCTTGGAGGGAATCGAGGAGCCCGCAGACGACGAGTAGCACAACCTCGTAGCCATTTTCGCTGAGCATCTCGTCAAGCTCAAGATGCGGCCGTTCCAGTCATCAGGAGCGCAGAAGGAGACGGTCGGGAGTCTACTTACCCCGATCTTCGAACATTTCGGAGTCCCGTTAGACGATTCTGCGATGGATGACTGGATCGTCTACATGGATGCAGCGCACCTCACGAGCGTACAGTGGCTAAAGGATAACCGTTACTGAAGCTTCAGGGATGCGGACGACACTCACGGACTTTGACACATGCCTCCCCAGCATCCAATTCCATCCTGACCCACGCCTCCTCCATCGACCATGCCGCGACGCTACACGGTCCAGCGCCCTGGAGGAACTCAGCCGGATCAGCCCGAGGCCGCACTTCCACCATTCCCGCCTATGCCAGACATGTCTACACGCCCTGAAGGATATTTCCAGCGCGTCGTAGTCAATGCTCTCACCGTCATCTGGGCTAGAGTATCGAGATGTCGCTGTTCGAGTAAGAGGAGTGTGCGAGCCAGCTCACCATCAGCAGCAGGACCATCACGCCAGCGCAGAGGCAACTCCCAGGAGACCAGCGACGAGACCACTGATGAGGACTAGTCCTCATATTTCTATCCCTATCTACGTATGCTTTCTTCTGTTCTCGTACTTTTAAGATTTATTCTCGGATTTATTATCTTATGTTATGACTGGAGTTTATCTATTCGCTAATCATGCACGTGTTTGGATTGTCTAACATAGCTAAATTGGCGGATTGATACTCATAGTGTGATGAGTTAGACCCGTACATTGCAGCTAGCGCAGAAATTTTTTGTCTCTACGCTGTCGATCGACGAAAAGGTGGTTACGTCGATCTACGGTAGGGCGCTTATGTCGATCAACTAAAAGGTGTTTATGTCGATCAACATTCTAGACAGAAGGGTACAAACATGCTTTTCTCTTGTTTAACATCTAACGTAGTACTTATGATTTATTCTCTAACCAATCTTAGACTAAATATCACTGGGGACAATGAAATTTAAGTCTTGGGGAGGTATTTACTGATAATAGTTTGTTATATGATTTATATTTAAAAATGTTTTCAAAAAGTTTTATCGAGTCAAGAAGGGGATAATGAACTTTTTAAAGTTGTTACTTGTTATCTAACTACTATACAGCACCACTATTAGACTAACTAACTGCAGAAAGCACTATTGATAATAAAGTGGATCAACCTGTCAACTATGGCAACACTTGCTCAAAATGTTTGAAGGAACCAATGCTGACCTCCAATCTAACCTGACTTAACTGCTTGTCTTGGGGGTTTGGTATGCATTGGATCGGATTCCTCTTTCAGGTCTGAAAGGTACAAGTCTGTAAATTTTTGGTTTTTTTCTCTCCTCTCTTTGGCATCTCAAGAAAAATAAAAAAAATATTATTAAATGATTGAAATGATTTCCTGAAAGAGGGAGAGGGGTAGGAGTGTCTCCTATGACCCCATTATTCTAAGTCTGAAGGGAATGATCACAGATTGTGGAAATGAGGGGTAGGAGTGTCTCCTATGACCCCGGTATTTGCTACCCTTTGTTTAGAAAAAAAAATTATTTTAGAGATTCAGAAAAGAGAGATGTAGAGAAAAGAAACCAGAATAAGACTACCTGATTACTCAGATACCTACTGGAGTAAGAATCCATGTGTCCCTTGATCGATACTCCCATGATTTAGTCCACACTTTTTATTTACGCAAGAAATGAGGTTAGTAGAGGAGAAAGTCAAATAAGATCTGTTGAGTTGCTGGCTAGTTGTATTTGGTTGCTATACTAGGATAATGTATGATGTGCTTCTAAAGATAGGATTCCTTTGATATGGTTAGCAATATTATAGAAGTGATGATTCCAAGTTTGAAACTTAAGTGAATCCCCGTGTTTTTAAACCTCTCTCAGAGAGACTGCTCTAGTATGTTTTGCTTGAGGACAAACAAAAGAGTAAGTCTGGGGGAGTTGATAGACCATGGATTTCACCCACTTTTATCCATTGTTTATGCATGTTTTTAGAGTCTTTCATATGCATTTGGACCCTTTTTAGAGCAATTACAGGTTCAGGTACTTACTAGAGGAAAATGATGTATTTGAAGCTATTTGGAGATCTTTTGAGCTTTGCTGGAAATAAGAGATGGTCGATCATTTATCAGAATATCGACCGACGGTTACCAAGAAATATCGATCGATGTTGAGCTCTTCTCATCGTTTAACGGCGAAGCCACCCGAGAGTTAATGACAAAATTAGAAGATTGCAAGTTTCACAAATGTTTCAATAATTACATTCTAAGTCCCTGGCCGCCTGTTAGGCTATATTATTAGGATTTTGTATCATTTTAGAGGCAGACTTGCCTAGCGTCCTTTTGGGTGACCTAGTTTTGGAGAGAAGCAACAAACCACCATTGGAGAGAGAGCTTAGGATAGGAGAGAGTTCTGAACTGCAAAACAGAGAAGATCTTGAACTCCCTTGCTTTCATTTACTTTATTGCTTACTCTTGTTTTTCACTTTAATTAAGTATTATTCAGACCATCATAACTATGTGTTTCATGAATATGTCTGAGTAGTCCTTGCTGTTAGGTTTATGTTTCTCAATACGTTGATACATGTAATGTTAACTTAAACTGTTGCTAGGATGTTTAAAAACATAGTTCTTCATCTACTTGTTGTTAAAGATAAGTTTAGGATTGATCACCCTTTAAACTTAGATCCTAGGATTAATTGAGAACAAGCCATTGTTTGACTTAATACCTGAAAATAAACTAGTATGATCTAATTAACGAGATACAGATGAGAGTTGGTCCAGAATATTAGAGAACACAAATCAAACCTGTTCGTAAAGCTTTCTGGAAGAAGCGTCGATCGACGTAACGATAGTTCTGTCGGTCGATACTTTGAAAGGTGTATCGACCGATATTCTTTATGAATCATCGGTCGACACTTTCTCGCGATTAACATACGGTAGTTGAAATCCGAGATCCAGATTAGATAATCTGATTGATTATATCTAAGTTTGAGTTCGAGAACAATTAATATCAATAAACCCCTAAAAACCCAAATTAAGTTATTTACTTATCATACCTGAGATAATACATGAATCTAACCATTCTCCCAATTGTTAACAACCTCAAAACAAATCAATCGAGCAATAACTTTGCTCGCCAATTCATTTACCGCTTTAAAAATCTCTAAATCTAACTTTAATTCGAAGACTATAAATCTACTGTGTAATCCTAGAGCATCTGTGGATTCGATCCCTCAGTACTACATCTGAACCTCTTATTTGAGAGAATAATTCACTCCGTAGGCTAATTTGAGTGATATCACTTCACTAAGAAGCCCGACGGAAGTACACAAATTGATAGGAAGAATGGTAGTCTTAAGCAGGTTTATCTCACAACTATCAGATAAGTCCCATGCCTTCTTCGAAGCCCTCAATAATCCAAACAACTTCAAATGTGACGAGAGCGCCCTCATCAAGGTAAAGGAGTACCTCACCATGCTTCCCCTACTATCAAAGCCCAAAACAGAGAAATATTGTTGCTCTATTTGGCGGGATCAGAGCATGCAATGTCTGCCGTTCTGGTGCGAGAAGAAGGAAAAAGGAAATATCTGGTGTATTACGACAACATATCACTCCTTGACGAGGAGACACAGTATAACCACCTCGAAAATCTGGTTATAGCCCTGGTCGTAGAAACTGGAAAATTGTGCCCTGATATTGCTCAAATTAACCTTAATGTACTTTCTGAATAAAAGTTTAGTTGAAGTACTTATGGATCGAATCCACAAATACTCTAAGATCCGACAATAGACTTTTTGTTTCCGAGGTAAAGCTAGAAAGTAAATAATAGAATGTACTAAACAGAGAAATAAGTAGTGTTTGTAAGTTATCAAGATGAGAAGAAGCTATACTTAGGTGAACTCGCATGTACAATAGGAATGCAAACTAAATACATTATCAGAGATTTATTATAGAACCATTCTTGAACGCAAACTTAATTAATAATCAATCAACTCTCGCTACAAAGATTATCTAATGTCTAAACCTAGATAATCCGATCCAGTGTATACCAAGCCCCAAGACAAGAAAATTGAGTTGATTAGGTTTGAGGTCAGCTTTGGTTTCTTCAGACTTCATTAGTAAGTGTGAATGTTACTGGAATGTTGATCTACTTTGACATTTCCATTCAATACAACCTGAATATCAGCAACTCAGAATGGTGCTAGAATGTGGTTAGGTGGTATTGTTCCAAGAAACTGACTCTATTTTGACTCAATAAACAACTTAAAAATGACATACTAATACTCAAAACAAAACATAATATCAGTAACTACCTCCCACAGACTTAAAAAAACACTATCCTTAGTGATAATCAGACTAAGATTGGTGATAATATTAAACAAATTAAATTTGCTAGTTAATGAGATGTAAAATTCATACCTCTCTGTCCCGGGTGTCGATCGCCACCAACAACGGTGTCAATCGATACCGCCTATAAAGAATGAATCTGCATTCTAGTTAACGTGTCAAGTAGCCTAGATCATTGTATTTGATTCATCAGTCAACAAAGTTAGCTCTGTTAGACACCTAAACACACGTTAATAGCAAGAAAATAAAGGGAAATATGTGCAAACATAAATCGAATCTAACTGAAAGTTAAAACATTGAAACTAAAGGAGTAAAAGATAAGACTACTCCTCATCTGAATCCTCATCCTCATCTGGACTCTTTGAAGGGCCTATAGAAGCTGTTGGCGATCTCGCTCGAGTACGTGTTCGGCTCATGCACTGGCACCTCAATAATGCCTCAACCCTGGCCCAGATGGCCTAAAGAGCGTCCACCAAGTTGCGCTGAAAGTCTCCATGGTCCAGGATGGGTATCTATGGAATATGAGGGAAGTCAGGAAAAGGAGCAGTAGGTGGAACAAGAGCAGCTGGAGCGGCCAGAGGATCTGAACAGCGTGAGTTCCAGCTTGTCTGCGGAGCCAGACGGGTGGGTTGAGAAGGAAGAGCAGGTCAGGATGGAACTCAAGCCTAGAGCGGCAACCATCGAAGTTTGTAGCCTTTCGGTTGGGCAGCTCGATCAAGTGTGGCCCTATCTCATCAATAAAGAACCCGAGACAACCATCCTTCAGCCACTGCACTCTCGTCAATTGTGTCTCATCCATAAAATACACGTCACGTTTGACTGTGGTTTGAACCAAACGAATCCCCGGATGTCTAAAAATTTGTGTAAGAAGACTCCCTACCGACTTCTTCGCGCATGTCCCAATAAATGCCTTCCTCTTCAATGAAACCAAGTGCTCAGCAAAGATATGCCCTAGGTTGACCAGATGGTCAGCGGACGTTCCTTGAATCGTACCATCGATAAACTCCCTAATCAATTAGTACATCAGTGGCAGCTCCTTTACCCTCACTTTGTTCGCCTCCATTTTGTTGTCAAGTAGTGCAAGGTCGGATGGCCCATGTCGGACTAATTAGCTTGCTTCGAATCAAAATACCCAGTAGCGAACATGCCACATAATTCCCCTTGTCTGGGAAATGAAGGAATAGTGGCACGAGATTTCTCAGGGTTCTAAAACCCATAAATGCTACAAAGGTCTAGATCGGAATCCTATATCTGATGCCTATGATGAAGAAAGTCAAAGTACCCTCATTTGCTCTCTTGACCCTCTCGTTCTCGTAGATAATCTGAACCGTGGGCATGAAATGTCTGACTAAATCAGGAAATAGATTGTACGACTTCGTAACCATAGTGCCCACCCCAGATCTCTGAACATCTCCTTGAAGTCAGCATGAAGGGCTAACTTCTTCACAACGTCCTTATCGAAAAAAATGCGTGGGCTCAATGGTGATTCCCTGATAGGCGTTGTAGTACAAGCTGTCATAGTCGTCACATTTCTCAGATATCTGTTGATGGGTGCATGCCTCTAACCCCACTGCTTCTCGCGAGTTTGGGAAACGAACCTCGTCTCAGTCGTGTCATGTTCTTCATTTGGCCAAGGAAGATGGCACAAAATAGGTGGTGGTGCAGAGCTGAAACACTCAGCATTTTCAAAGCGTCGTTTAGTCCTTCTCTCGTCCATCTGCAACAAAAGACCAAAATGAAAAAAAAAACAAATCAGCAAGAATGATAACTAAGCGACTGGTGTCAAACGACATACGAAGGTATTGATTGACACTCATTCTCGAAACTTGAAAAAATAATAGATCTCGAAATGGACTTAAAATCAATAGGATCAGTCGATATACCTAGTCTATTATATCATCTTCCTAAATTCACTACAAGAAAAGGAGGTTTTTATAGCGGAGTACGATAGCGTTTTTTTCGTTTTTGCTATGGTTGATATGTAATTGGGTTTATATAGCGGTTATAAAATTGTAAACGCTATCTTTAGTTTGGCCGAATTTTAATAGTCATTTTACATAGCACTTTAGTGCGGAAGCGCTACGAATAAGTTAGGCGGACAAAATTTTCATTGCCCGGGCTTACCAATTTCACTTAATTCATTTTTTCTTTTTCGGTTCTTCCCTCTCTCTATCTCCCCTGAGTTCTCATCTCCCCTCTATCTCTTCGTCTCAATTATTTTCCCGATTGGTCGGACTCTAAAAAATTAATCTCTTCTAATAACACATTAATTTCCTATTTCTATCTCGTCGTAATGGTTTTCCAGAATCTCTAAAACCCAACAACTGTTCTTCGATTCTGAATTGTAGGTACAATCTCGTATAATATCTGTATTTTTTTTTTGTTTCTGATAAACCAATCGTTTATTCCTATTTAACTTGTGGCTGATTAAGGGTTGCATGTCCAATTGATTCGGTCTTTTACTCTTTTGCAGGGAGATTTAGATTCAGATCTTCCAAGAAAGGTATCTGTCGTGTATTTTCTAGGTTTGGCTATGAGTTTGCTGTCCAAGATGTAGTGAATCAAGATGGGAAAGAGATAAGCACACTGGTGAGGAGAAGAAAGGAGTTCCATGTAAGGTGCTTAGGTATTTTCCCATAAAAGAGAGATTCAAGAGGATGTTTAGATCGAAATGGTTGGCTGAGGATTTGTGTTGGCACTTCAACAATGCAACTGAGGATGGATCTATGCGGCATCCTGTGGATTCTTTGACTTGGGTTCAGGCAAACGATAAGTGGCCGGAATTTGCTGCTGAAGCAAGAAACCTGAGACTTGGTCTTTCTACTGATGGGATGAATCCATTCTCGATCCAAAACACCAAGTACAGCACGTGGCCGGTTCTCCTAGTTAACTACAATATGGCGCCCTGAGTTCTCATCTCCCCTCTATCTCTTTGTCTCAATTATTTTCCCGATTGGTCGGACTCTAAAAAATTAATCTCTTCTAATAACACATTAATATCCTATTTCTATCTCGTCGTAATGGTTTTCCAGAATCTCTAAAACCCAACAACTGTTCTTCGATTCTGAATCGTAGGTACAATCTCGTTTATTCCTATTTAACTGGTGGCTGATTTAGGGTTGCATGTCCAATTGATTCGGTCTTTTACTCTTTTGCAGGGAGCTTTAGATTCAGATCTTCCAAGAAAGGTATCTGTCGTGTATTTTTCTAGGTTTGGCTATAGCTTTTGATTTTGTTTCAATTGAATTATATCATTGCTTTTATTTTCCAGGTCGTTTAAATCAAAAGAGAAGACATTTTTATCAGGTAAAACCAAACCGATTTATACTGATTCTTCTATAAGTTGTATTTGTGTGTTCTTGAGGCATAATAAAGTTAGTGTTTTTATATACATTTGGTCGGAGCTGTTGTGCGATGGATAAAGCTTGGGTCTGGTTACCAAGGTATAAATATTACTGTGTTTTGCTTATCTTTATTTTTATTTCATTCACGAAATTGTGCTTCTGAATTAATTTTCATTTGTGTGCATCTGACAGGAATAGTCTCGAGTATGAGCAAGGTGCAACCGGGTAAGCATATTATGAATTCTTATTAGTTAAGGATCAAGACAATTTCGTAATGTCTTCGTTTTTTCTTTGCAGGAAAAGATTAAGACAATTGACAGTGAAATAGATTCTAACTCCTCGGATAACATTGGTGAAGATGCTGTGAGTCAAGTTCTCGGAAAAGAGAGACCAGGAAGAGTTAGGGGGATGGGCAGAGGAGCCACTATTACGAAGATGGCTTACTTACAAGCTAGAGACAAACATGTCCAGAAGCTTGAAGCTACTCAAGCGGAATTAATTACCAAGCTTGAAAAGTTGCAAAAGGTTGTTATTGACTTAGCTGGCAAAAAGGTAACTTTCTTATACACTTGTCCAATTAATCGTACTTGGTGTTTCAATATGATGCTTACTTGTTTTTTTTGTTGTTTTAAGACACATAAAGATGATGTTTCTAGTTCTGAAAGAAGCGATGGTAGCAAGAGAGGAATAAGGTGCCAGATACTGGATTGGATTTTGACTGATGATGTGGTTGTAGGTGAAGGAGAATACTACTCAAGTGAACCCACATATAAGATTGGTCGAATTCCTCTGGGTCCTAATGCGGCAGCTGTAATTGTCAACTCTGTAGCAGTCGAAGATGCATGTGTCTGGAGACCAACTACAAGTATTGGAACACTTGCTGAAGCTGTAGGAGTTAAAATTGCATGGCCATCCGACAAGTTAATATTGGACGATGTTATTGACTTCTCAAAACATGCTAACACTGTCGGGTCAGAGGTAAACTGAAATTTCTTGTGTTATTTTCAAATTCACATTGAAAATCGATTACTAATATAGAATACATTTGGGATGATTATTAGACTATGGATGCATCAGTAGGAAGGGTACAAATATTTGATTACTGGAATGTAGAAGACGAGTTGATTGCTGAGGGTGTACTGTGGTCAACTGAACCTAACCAATTGGTGAACGATATTCCGCTTAGACTGAATGCTGCAGTTATAAAAGTTGAAGTAGTTGTTAAAGATTCTGCTTTCTTATGGAGACCAGCGCCTCGAATGTCAAACATGGGTGATGCACTACATCAGATCATTGCTTGGCCAATTGATAGGGCACGACTATCTGATACAACTGCTGAATCAACCAAGAAACCTAATGTGGTAAGCTTCAGATGCCAGTTAATTTGTCTTCGATATGTTGCAATTCTGTGATGTTATTGTGATTGTGTTGTGTTGGTCTTTTTTTTTGGTCTTTGAGAGTACTAGTAACAGCACTGGTAGTAGCAAAAAAGTTGGGAGACAGAAGTGTGCTCTTTTGGACTGTCATAACTCTGGACAGACAGTAGCTTGGGGTCGTGTGTTTTCAACAGATCCAGCAGACAAGGTTCATTTCATCCCTTTAGGTCCCAATGCTTCTAAGGTCTTGGTAGAGGTTTCCAAGATGGATGATGCACGAGTGTGGAGACCAAACTCTGAAATTGAAGTCATAGGTGATGCAGTAGGGAGCACAGTGGCGTGGCCTACTGATAAGGTTGTTTTCATATGAGTGACGAGCTGTGAAATTGAGAACTTTCAATTGTCTTAGTATTTTGTCATAATTTCATGTAATGTAGAACTTAAAAATGAGTGTATCTTTATTATAATAAAATTTCTATTTCTAAATCCGGAATTTATGTTTCTAAAAATAGTTAAAAATATTTTTATATATAAAATATATATAATTATAAATACCGACACGAAGCTACTTTAAAAGAATATAGAAACAGTAGCACTTATATAACTGCTATGGTAATATTAACTATGGCTTTTTAAAACCGCTATTAAATAATATTTGATCGCGTTAATAAAGCGCTATTATATAATATATAATAGCATTAATAAACCACTATTGTATATCGGAATACGATAGCAGCACGAAAAAGCATTATCTAAAGTCTTCGACCTTTTATAACGGGCGATGACATAGCGCTTGCAATAACGCTATGGTATCTATAGATAGCGGTTTTCAGCCGCTAAGAAAACCCTTTTTTCTTGTAGTGATTGTTAAAAATTAAGCCTAAATTCCAGTTCTGATTAGAGTTTTTTTATCAACCCTAAAAGCTCTTTAAAATTAATTACGAGATTTCGAGAACATACCTTGTAGATAGGTTGAATGAGTAAACTAAAGAGATAGAGAGTTAAAAAAATCGAGTGGATTAGGCTTTAGAATCAACAAATTTGATCAACAAACAAGAGAGAAATAGATGGGTGAAAAATTCGAAGTGCTATCGGTTTTTGTTGGAAGAAAGAGAAGTGTCGAGTTATAAATGATCCACATCTCGACACTGGGTGCCGATCGACAAATGCCTCTCGTAATTAACACTTCCCTTTTCAAAAACCGAATTAAAGTCCTAAATAAAGATAACTAATATAAATCCAAGAAAATGCAAAATTTCAGTAATACACATACTTACTAGTGGGTTGCTTCTCACTAACCGCTTGTTTTACGTCGTTAGCTCGACTGATATCCCATGTCAATTAGTAGTTGGAAAACCTAGACACATATTTTGACGTGAGTGAGGTCAAAGCACGGGGAAAGGTCATGTGGTGATTGCAGGGTCAGTAAAACATGACTTTCAAGTCTTCATAAATTAGCGCACTGCCCATCCGACAGGATGGGGCCCACGAGCCGAGTGAGCGGTCGTGGGAGGCCCATTAGCCATGTGCGGATGGGGTGCTGCAAGTGGTATCAGAGCCAAAACCAGACGAATGTGGAGTTAGTGAGAGCTCACACTAACATGGGTAACGATCTTGGGGCGCAACGAGGATGTTGCGTTCTTTGAGAGGGGGTGAATTGTAACATCCCATTTGTGGTATATGAAAAAGGCTTAAGAGAATTGATGTGGCTACCTATATCATCAAAGTGCACTTACCTTTCCGTACACACATCCGTTTAGAACTCTAGAGTTACACGTGCTTAAGCTAAAGTAGTGGAAGGATGGATGACCTATCGGGAAGTGATTCACGATATCGTGCGAGTGAGTCCAAATCATGGGGAAAGGTCATGTGGTGATTCCATGATCAACAAACAAGACGAATGAGCTTTCCAAAAATTAAGCATTGCCCATCGCACGGAATGGGTCCCACGGGCCTAGTGAGCGGCGTGGGAGGCCCATTAGCCGTGGGCGGTCGGGGTGTTACATATACTCCATTGTGTGAATGCAGCCGGAAAAGGAAAGTTGGCAATATTGAAAATCCTCTTATTCCTATGCTTACTGCTGCATTGTAAGAACGTCTCTGACTCTCCTGGATGGTTGGACATATCTTCTGAATGGTTAGATGTCTCCCCTGGTCACCAATGTTTGGTTTGCAACTGAGTAAACCGGTGAGACTCCAAATGAGGCAAGTGCAGAACTGGTTTGGCCGGTTTTGGGGAATGGGTCATACTGCTAAGCTTAGGATTGATAACCCTAAACCGGTATGCATGTCCTAAGAGAGTGTCGATCGGTCGGATAGATTTAGGATTCTTCAAAGGTAAACTTATGGTTTGCTAAATCTGTATTGTTTTTATGGTGATTTAGTTAGTTCTTCATCTAGTTGTTCTTACTGCTAAGCTTTGGATTGATAATCCTAAAATTAGATCTTAGGATTGATTGGCGCAAGTGAGAGCTTGGCCTGTTGCCAAAATAAAACTAGTATGATCTGATTAGCCATGCGCATAGGAAAGTTGGTCTAGGTGGTTAGAGAACACATCAAAGCCATTCGCTAAAGCTTGCTAGAAGTAGTATCGATCGACAATCCATATGATACATCGATCAAAAATCAATATGAGACATCGATCGACAATCCATAGGAGGCATATTTTGACACTCCCTTAGGACTTGCATATGAGAGTTGGATTCCTAGGTCTAAGCATTAGATAATCACTACTTACGAAAGTGGATAGATTATATTCCAAGTTTGAGTTCGAGAACAAGTCTATTAATAAATCTCTAACAACTCATTTAGTTTGCATACCTATCAAAACCTGAGAGTTCACCTAAGTCTAGCTTTTCCCTCATCTTGATAACCAACAAACAACTTCTATTTATTTTCTTTCTTAAAGTCATTACTGTCTAGCATTACTTCGAAAACAATAAACCTATTGTGTAATTTTAGAGTTTCTGTGGATTCAATCCCTCAGTACTACAATTGAACCTCTTATTTGAGAGGGTAAGTTGCTCTAGGGTTTATTTGAGCATATCAGTCGATCGACGGATCTGAGTTATTGTTGATCGATGCGGCGCGTTTCTCTTTGCGGTTTGTGCGTTTTAAGCGTGCTGGATCTGAGAATAACAGCAGATTTTTCTTGTTACTTCTGGTACTTCTGGGCATTCACCAAAAAGAAATCAAGAAATTTTTTTATGAGAAAATCTGTAACAAGAAAACCGAGACTAAATCTAACTAATAAGATCTGATGGCGATCAAAGCTCCCCAGCAACAGCGCCAAATTTGGTATTACTCAAATTACCCCAAAGAGTATACTTTTACTCTCTCAAATAAGAGGTTCAGTCCTAGTACTTAGGGATCGAATCCACGAGGAGCTAGGGCACACAATAGATCCAAATTAGTTTATGATTAAGCTAGGCAAACAAAGTAAATAAATAAACAGCAGAGGCGAACAAGGTAGTTGTTCAGTTGATTAATTGTTTGAGGTTGTAAACAGTTATGAGAAAGCAGGTAGATATAAGGTTTCTGGTAATCAGGATTATAATGATATAGAATGCTCAGGTTGCCAATCCTAAAACTCGAATTCTAATGAGAAAGTATTTCAGCTTCCGCATGTGAATCAATCCTATTGACTAAGTCTAATATCTCAGCGTATGCTTGTTGATAAAGATCAAACGTCGATCGATGCTATGGGATTAGTGTTGATCGATGTTTCCTTTGGCAAGCTTTAGCGAGTTGATCACTAGGTTCAATAGTCTTAACTAAATCAGTTGTCACTTGTTTCTAGCAATCCTAGCTCAAGGGAATCTATTCTGGTGCAGAACCTACCGTCGTAGTTGTCCACAATCCTAAAATCAGGGTTCTAGTTAACTACTCTGGAACACAAGCATTACAAGCAATTCCTTGAAGGATGTCTATCACCTTAGCAGTTCTATAGTTTGGGCTAATCCCTCATGACCTTACTTAAACCCTAAATCTAACAAATGAATTACTCAGACATAGCAAAGCAAAACATAGCAATAATCTAAATAAGATGCACAAGTAGAATAAAGTTGAAAAACTGGAGTTCCAATACAAAGCTCTGAAGGAGTCTTGGATTTTCTCTCCAAACTAATTAAAACCCTAAATATGTTTGCCGTGAAAATATGAAAGAATAAAAAGCGTGTGTTACCCAAGACAATGGAAGAGCACATAAATATTAGGTTAAAGTCGGTCAGTGGTATTTCTGTAATTATTGTGGGACTTTGTCTATAAGTCGGTTGGGAACCAAGTCAGGCCTTGCGCTCTTCGTTGTTGATCGATGACACAGGATATTTGTCCATCGACGACACGGGATGTTTGTCGATCGACGACACGTGATGTTTGTCGATCAACGTTTGACTCTGATTGTCGACTCTAGACTAGTTCGACGGACAGCTATGAGTTTCTTCAATCTTTATCACCAAAATGCTCCAAAATCACCACATTGCTCCAAAACACTCCTAAACCTGTAAACACTCTAAAAAGACTCTAAAACATAATAAATAGATTCTAAAACACTTATATACTATGGCTAAAATTGGTAAAATCCATGGTATATCATCTCTCGATGAATCACCCATCACACTGTCTACAGAGAAGATGGACAATATATTCGAAGAAATATTATTTTAAATTATTTTAGTTTTAAATAAGTCTTTATAAAATTTAAATTAATGTTTTTTTTCTTTATTTTAGCGAAGCATAGTGGGAATATGATCTGTTAACATGACACAAGGGTGACTTCGTCCTATTTTCAGAGACGGGATCAAGACAACTGTCAGTTGCGAGATCAAATGGCTGCGATGCAGACTCGACGTTATGGCGGATGGAAATCCGCAGATGCAGAGAGCGTTGGAGATGAGACAATAGCAGCTAGGGATTTGACATCCTCCCCCCACTTCCACATAGGACTTCACAGTTGCCCATCGTAATGAAAATTTTGCCGTAACTTTTTCGTTATTAACGACAAATTAACAAGGAAAACCACTACATAGGATCTATGTTTTCTTGTAGTGATATAAATAAAGTTCAAAGTTTTTTGTTACGGAATGACAATATATTTTTGTTTATATGCAGAGCCGTGCTTACCCTTGTAGAAAAAAGGCATCAGCCTCAGACCCATATTTTTAAAACAAAATATAGGGCCCCATTTATACATTAACATATTAGTTCATAGTGGTTATAAGTGTTTGCATGCATATTCATGTCTGAAATTTGACTGTTGATGCACATTTCAGTTTATGCTATTTTTAGACTTTAATTATAAACATATTAACAATATCTATCATTCAGTTATTTGTAAACATGCACAAAAAATCATGAAACCCCATTTTAAATAGTAAAAATTTCCTCAGAAAAGAACAACATTTCCTTAGCCCTCTTTAAAGCTTCCCACGGCACTGTTTATATGTAATCTTACGCTTGTATATATGCTCATTATTTAACGTTCAATGATTCTTATACTTCATTATACACAGACTTTTCTTTTTCCAGTGATACGGTAGAAAACGATCAAATAGATTCTCAACACAAATTGGATCTAAAAATACAGTTGGGAAATTTCAACATTTATGGCTGCATTAAATTGAATTGATTGCCACGCATTTTCCCGATATATATCGACATAAAATACATTTAATATATATTAACACATAAACAGATAAACGAAACTCCTACATAATCTGTGAATTCTTTCCATGTTTCTCTGTTATCATCCTTTTCGTTCCCTTGTAATAAAGAACCTTCTGCTAATCCCTTTTTAAAATAAGTAATACCACTTCTAAACCTATACTAAGATAATTTTCTTCTAAGTTTTCTTTAATATGACAAACGAAGCAGCTTTGAGATCGTCAATGGTAGGTCTTGCATTGGTGATGGTGTTGGTATGGTTATGGACACAGTCTTTAAAGAAGACGGTTATTACTTATGCGATCGGCGTTTCTCTGATCGCTGGCATAGTCTTACCTGACTGGGACTTCTTTGATCGGAGTTTCTCCCGCTGGACCTACCCTGTTACGGCCGAGGAAAGAGCCGCCGCTCTCTCCCGCAAATCACAATCTTCAAGGTTACTTATAATCTTATTAGAATTCTTTTTATTTAAAGAATATTCAGACTAGTTGTTGCGTATACATGTTAAAGTTGTTCGATCCAGATAACCAAAGAAGGTTGTGTTTGTGTTGTTTGTGTATACCATCCAAATTCAAATCCGTCTAATGTATATTGTTGACAAAAAGATATATTTTCTAGATCCAAGTTTCTGTTTATGTTAATGCTCAACCCCTGCCCCCAAAAGGATAAATCTGTGTAAACATATACCAATAACATACTATCTTAGATTCCATTTGTAATGTGTGTACTACGGATTAGGTCTATGAGCAGTTAATATTTGAATTCTGCAATTATTAAGTTCATCTATTCATGTGCTATATAGTTTTTAGACTAATTTGTTATATAAGATATTCTGTAAATTTTAAGCAGGTTTAGTGTGTACCCTATGCGGATGGTTGTATACGTAACGGCGTACGGATATGCAGTGTATAGGTGGTGGATGTTCGTGACGAAATGAAGCCATTTTGTTCCATCTTTCTGTATGTTCTGTGTTGATTAGCATATTATGTTAGCGGTGTTCCTTCAAATAAAAATTATTTTGAATTCTGAATGATTTGTCAGACCTACTAAAACCAAAAAAAAAAAAGAGATCCACCATTCCATATTGGCTGTTAAAGATAATACAAAATTGTAAAATGTAGATATTGCTCAAGTTTTACTGAAAAATGTGAGGCAAAAATTATTTAACGGTAAACTATGATACTTTTAAGTTTTGTTTGTCAGAAATACTTTTAGCCAGATAAAAAATAAAATTGACTGACGCAAGAGAATAGATATACATTTATTTTTGTTAATACTCGTCATGTATTATGAATTTGAATTCCAATATTGGCATAATAAAATAGCAAAAATACTAGCGTGTAAATTTCATGCTTTTTTACTTTGTCACATAATATTTCGTTAATTAAACTGTAATACAAGAACAATACGTTTTCGATAATTTTAATGTTGATTTAGTTTTTTCTTAAAAGGAGAACTTTTATATATTCCAATTTTTTCCTCTACAAAATCGTAGACGACGCATCCCATTAGTTTTGGATGTCTAAATGTCACTATATTATTCAAATTTAAAGTGGTATAGGTAACACCACCGGAATATACTTAATGTTGTATTTGCATCTGATACAGAATAAGCATTTGATCTTTGCATCTTCAATCTCTCCTTTTTTAACTTTGGATGCTACCTGAACAAATCCGCCCATAGAAACCACATACATCTTGACAAATATATTCTAAAAATAGTATATTGGAAAGCCAAATTGTTCAAGACATGCGGGTCTAAGAGTCAGAGAAAAATACCACACCAAAATAAAAAACAACCAATATTTTTTTCTCCCTCATTCCTCCAAAACCATATGCCTATAAGACTAAGTTTTTCTCCACTATAAACTAAGTCCCCTGCTGATATACCATTCATAAGAAGTTTAGCCATAAACTCAACTCATCGCCGTGATACATTATGTTGGAACTACACTAGGAATGACCAGTACACTGTTAAATCTGGATATTGGGTAGCTCAAAACTTATTAAAGACTGAAGAGGAAAAGGAGGTGCTGCAGCCAAGTATCACTAAGCTTCAAGCCCTTGCTTGGAAGATAAAAGCGCCTCAAAAGATATGTCGTCTTATATGGAAATTGATAATATTTCTTGTGGCAGCAACGAGGAATTTAGTACGGTGTAATATGAGGTGTGATAACTATTGTCCACGATGTGGAGAACCAGAAGAATCCGTCACTCATGCCATATTCGAATGTTCGCTAGCTTTACAAGCTTGGTCCCTATCAACGACTCCAACAAGTCCAAATATCTTCCCGGTGCCGAGTATTTACGCTATCTCTTTTGCGGAAAAACAACATTGTCGAACCAGAACTAGACAGAGATCTTTATCCCTGGATTATCTGGTATTTTTAAAAGGCCCGAAATAACAAACTCTTTAGGGGGATAGAAAGAGATCCATTGGAGTTAGCCTGTTATGCAGAGAGTGAATGTCAAGCCTGATTTAATGCAAAAGAGATGGTGCCACCGATGCTACAAGATTACAGTATTGAGGAACCCCAACTCTTAAGCTTCGGTAATATATGCATGATATATGGGTCATGGACGTCCACATCACAGTTTAGTGGATATGGATGGGTTTGGATGGACAGTTTTGGGATGGTTCAACTTATGGGGACACAAAATTACATTCGACGCGAATCGGCCTTGCATTCAGAAGTAGAAGCACTGTGATGGGCAATGAAGAATATGCTTCAAACTTCGACATGCAAGAGCTTTGGGGCAGATTGTAAGGAGCTAATCACCATGATAAAGGAGCCTCATGTTTGTCCAAGATTTGCAATGGAATTGGAGAGGATAGAGACACTGTGATGATGACACCTCAAGTCATCATCACACTGCAGATATGCTTCCCGGACTTCAAGATCACTGATGATCCACGAGCGCAAAATCAGATTTCTGACTTTTTAGCTAGGACTGTGAGGTCTTTCCATAGAGATTTTTGTTTTATTGGTTGTTCTATTCTAGTCTGGTTACCCAGACCACCTCAAGTTTGAGTAATAGAATGACCGTTTGTTTTAAAAAAAAAAAAAACTAAGTCTCCTAGTTTCCATCTTCAGCAAAATGTTGCGGATTTTCGACACCATCTCCCTCTGCTTGAGTGCATACAAAGTTAAAAACTTCATAGATCTTAAATGATATAAACTAGACAGAATATTTACCTGGATTCATCATTCGAGAAATCTGTGTCACCACGGTGGTCAGGGTTTGCATCACTACTCCAATCTGTTGAATTGCATTTGTAGCTTCTTCAAGTGCGATTTGAGCTTCCTTAGCATCAATCGGTTCCCTTGGAGCAGTAACTGTACCAAGGTGGATGATCTGAAACTTTCCAGGTGCACGTGGAGAGCCTTGTGGGGCTACATAGTGTCGTTATGAAGGACCTGACACTTTAGGAGACCCAGATTGATTGAGACGATTTGTGCTTGGCGATGGTCTAGACTTTGATGATGTCTTTCATGTAGACCTGAATTTCCCTTCTTCTTGGCCTTTTTAGAGCTTCTTCTGCAGCTTCTCTTGCAACTTCTTGTCTTTTCCTTCTTATTGGTGATGTACTCTTTTCCAAGAAGAGCGTCCTTTTTGTATTGGATCGTTGGTACACGTTTCTCCTTAGGCTTCCTCTTTAGCTGATGCTGGCTCTGAAGAAGCCGATAGATAATGCAGGGAATATCAGCCACCTTGTATCCTTCTTTCATCTTTCCTTTTGAAGTACTACAAGATTCATAACTTGGGAGTAGATCATCTCTCACCACATTCACTCGCACTCCATGAAACATCTTGTAGATGAGTCGAGCTCTTTCAACTGAGGCATGATTCTTATGGGAGGACAAAGCCAGTTGTATGCAGCTGTGGTGATCAACGCAGCTTAGCACGGAGAGAGGGGTTTGGTCATGAGACCCTTCATGCTCAGAAGTCCTTCAATCAGAAAATCAGCCAACTCGTCACTGGAGAGTGCATCAATGTCTCTCAGCTTCTACCTCATCATCTGTCAGTGCATCGAGGTTGAGATACTTATTTATCACCGTTGTAGAGAACTCAAACTTCAGACCCTTAATTGAGACTTACACCTTATCATGGGAGGATTTTGTCGGTTCACTTGGCAACTCTGCATAAAATTCCTTGACAACTTCTGAAATGTATCCTACTTAACCCTGTGTCAGTGTTTTCAAGATTCCCCTTCATGAGTAAGAGGGGAGGAGGAGGAGGACATAAAAAGTAATTAGATTTAGTTGACAAATTAGTGGCTCAAGAAGAGGATGTGTAGAAGCAATTAGAGATATAGCAATGATGATTTATGTCACGAGATAAGGTTAATGGTTTACTAATCGGCTGATTTTGACATTTTGACCCAATATTAATAGCCCATTTAAATAAAAAAAACAAAAAATCTACTAACCCCGTGACAGTCTTTTCAAGATGCCCCTTCATGAGCAGATATCCTTAGCCTTTAGAGGAGGAGGAGGAGAGCTTTGATAGTTACTGAACCATCATTTACATCCTTACTGAAGCTTTTTTAGGTTGTTAGCGAAGCTTGTTTACACCTCTTTCCCGTTTGGCTTTTCCTCCGTCACAGCCGTAAGCTTCCTCTCATCACTACTGTTTAGGCTTCTTTAAGTTTAAAATTTTGTTAATTTTAAATTGGTTCATTCTAGGGTTTAGTCATATTGTTGTTTTGTTCTTCTGTTTGCTTTGTTGATGTCTAGAGTTGATAAAGGTTGATGTCTTTAGTTGCTGAAATTTTACAGTTTCGTAGTGTTTGATCTTTTTGACATAATTTCGTATTAAAAATAAATAAAAAATAACGGATAATAAAAAATATATGAGATTACTTTTTAGGTGGGAAGAGCATCTCAGCATTTGATTCCACATACAACAGTCTCTTGAACTTATCCACATAAGTGTTTAAAGAGGAAAACATAAATTTTAGCGTAGTTCGATGAGTATATCAACAGATTTAAGAAAGTAGTGAAAGTTTCACCTGAGTATCCAAACCTATATGTATAAGCAATCAGAATTCTAAGCATCTTCATTTAGATAACGAAGGAAATATCTGATGTTTATCAATAGAAAGACAAAAGAGAATCAAGAAAGAAAACAAATACGACTTCATACCTCACTCAAGAAAATGGACATCATAAGTTTTCAAAATATAGTGACTATAATCAACGAATGTAGAATTTGAGATTAAATGCCATCTTTCATAACAACAAGCTAAGTACACTCCAAGAAAACACGTATTTACCGACTATGATATGAGTCGGTAATCAGCCGCTAAATGGACATATGCGACTGATTTACGATGATTAGAGTCATCGGAATACACCTCGTCACTAAATAATTCAGTCGTAAAATAGTTGGTATTTAGCGACTGTTTTGCTACTATTTGGGGCAGTCGTGACTTAGTCGCTAATCAGTAGGCAATTTAGCGACTGATGTATGACTCAGTTAGTGACTATAATACGACGGATTAGTCTGTTTAAACGACTCAATTTGGCGACTGAGATTGACAACTGAATTTCACGACTGAATTTTACGACTGATATAACGACGCAAGTAACAACTACAATGGCGACTAATTACATTCGTAGGAAAATAGTCAGTATATATCTTCTAACGAACTACGACTGATTAGTTACTCACATGCTCAAATTTTACGACTGATTAGTGGTTTTTTTCGTGACTGATTTGCGACTATCTTACCACTTGATCAAGCATTTTGTGGTTGAGAATTAGGTTGATCCGTACCCCCCCTCCTTCTAGCGCCAAACTATGGGAACCGAAATTCGCACTGTCGATTTCCGTTTAAATTAGGAAAGTAGGAGAACCCTAGTTTCCCAGAGGTCCCAGATATCTGCTAATACCACACGCTAAGCAATCAGAACACGAGATAACAACGATAAAGTATAAGAAATCATAAAAAGGGAGCAAAGAAAAAGTCTAATTCCGAATTTGCGGATGAGGGTTTACAACAAGGTATAAGCCTGGGCTCGAGAGCTGTCGGCGAGATTCCTAGTTCTAACAACCCTAAGACGGCTAAACCTAACTGAGTCGCAGCTCGAATAACAAAAACGGAAAGTTGCTTAATTGCCCTAAGTGCGTAGTTTTCTCTGAGAAAGTCTATCCCATGCTTCTCGCCTAGGACTCCTTATATACTGGCTCCTAGGTCGGTTTGCGCTTTTCCTCTTCTGCCCTTAAGCCGTCATAGCGTAAAAATGGAGATATTTC
>NC_027752.1:27738015-27739142 GCF_000695525.1 Brassica oleracea var. oleracea
TTTTCCGATCTTCGTAATTATCTTCAAAATTTCGTATTTATCCGCGGAAACTTGACATTTATCTTTCCTTGCGAACCAAGCGTAAACCGTCATGCGGCTTACGGGCTGTTGGTTAAGAAATCGTAAGTTGGACCTCGAGTCATGTCTTAGGTCCCTTTGGACCGTCTTCTGACTCGAAGCGTTTATTACGGCTTCTATCGGTAAAGAACAAACTTTCCGTGATTTTTACCGTAAAGTTTGATCGATGACTTAGAATGGCGGGAAACATGAAATGGGTTTGCTACGGTCTTCGGGAGATAGCATCAAAGGGTAGACGAGAATGCATTGACTAATGTCGTATCGACATTTCGGAAGAGCTCGGTCGCTACGTAGCGACCGAGCGGAACAGACGCTCGGTCCCTACGTAGCGACCGAGATTTGGCTCGATCTCGGTCGCTACGTAGCGACCGAGCTTTGGCTCAAGCTTGGTCGCTACGTAGCGACCGAGTGGAACGGACGCTCGGTCGCTACGTAGCGACCGAGCTTTGTCTCGAGCTCAGTCGCTACGTGGCGACCGAGCGGAACGAACGCTCGGTCGCTACGTAGCGACCGGATGCGCGCATGTGCGGTAGTTACGTAATGACTGAGCTTGGTTCATCCGTGTTCCGAGCGTCATACTCGGACCTATCCGTAACTGGTCTGGGTATGTTTCCGATGGATTATGTTTGATCTAAATAGAATTCGAACGAAACTTTATCTCGGGAACATACGTTGCGACGTTCTCTTGACCGAGCATGATTTGTTGTGGAAAGACATACTCGTATTTTGCGGAGATTTGGATATTAACTTCGTCGTAACCGTTTTTGACCCCAACAGTTAGCCCCCCAGCTCGTTAGGATCGTGGATTTCTAGTGAGATTCCAACGTACGGTAAGGCGAGTTCGGACGAGATTGGTGTATTTGGGCGAAGTTTGTGTCCGAAAATCCGCAAGTAAATAGTAATTTCTCATGCCTATAAGAAGGGAGGTAACTTCTTCACAACCTTTACATTTACTCATTTTCATAGAGAGGTTTCTTGAAAAATTTCTTCTTCTTTTTTCTTTATCTCTATCATTTCCTTCTTGATTCTTAAAAAGAAAACACGAAATA
>NC_027752.1:27739306-27739940 GCF_000695525.1 Brassica oleracea var. oleracea
GGTAGACCCGGCCGAGAACGAGGCATGGTGGGTGGCGTGTTATGGTTCGATCATGCCTCCCAAAGAGAAGTCATTCCCGGTCATGAACCGTCGCCTGGTCGAGGAAGGTGCACCAAGTAGGAGTACTAGCGAATTCCTCGAGATCATGCGGTCGTTCTATCAGATTTCGGATGCGGTGGAGTTCCGGGTTCCTTGTCAAGGAGAGCGCACTAGTAGTCCCCCAGAGGGTTACTTTACTTGCTATGAAGCATTCGTAGTGCGCTGTCCTTGTGGTTTCTGATTCCCAAAATTATTGTCCGTGTGTTGGACCGTTTCGAGGTGGCGATAAGCCAACTGAATCCCCTTGGCATCCAGCACCTCATTGGAGTCCTGATCCTGAGCTACGAGCATGGTCTCTCCCTTACCGTCGATCACTTTGAAGCGCTTCTTAGGTTACAGATTATCAAGGATACAGACAAGTATAGGCTGGTCCCTCAGAACTTCATGTCAGTGGTTAAAGGGTTTACTTCCAACTTCAACTCGTGGAAGAAATTTTTCTTCTTCGTTCGTATAGACGCTGCGTCTGTTGAAAAGAGTTGTATCCCATTGTTCCGGAGGTTGCCGAACGATCGTCCCTTCATCAATCCTCTTGCTC
>NC_027752.1:27740260-27740735 GCF_000695525.1 Brassica oleracea var. oleracea
ATGGGATCCAGACCTTGCTTTCGGCGATGGAAGTGGTACGAGCGAGGTCCTTATTCCGGACTTTGATGACTTCTTTGCTGGTCTTCCCTCGAGCTTCGATTCTCCTCCGGCTACGAACGAGTCGGGGAGGCCGAAAGTCGTCGCGGAAGGATCTCGTATCATCAACGGGGTATAGGCTTTAAGAATTTTGACGATCATTTCAAGTATATATTTTTTTTATAACGTGTTAATCGGTTTCACAGGGCTTGAACTTGCTTGGATCGGCCATTGAGGTGAGCCGTAGAGGAGCCATGATCTATCGCTTTAAAGCGGAGAAACCGGAAAGGGATCTTGCTCGCATGCAAGGCGAGATGTTGGAGCGAGATGCGCAACTTGCTCGTGATCATGCGAGGGCTGTTTGCAAGGCGGAAAGGAAGGGCAAGAGGGAGATTGTCGAGGTGATGAAGACTCGCGCCTCTCAATTCCAGGTCGAGTA
>NC_027752.1:27741313-27798533 GCF_000695525.1 Brassica oleracea var. oleracea
GTTTTAAGGTTTGTGCGGTGACTAGCCGGCTATCGATTTTCCTGTTTCAATTTCTACCTGATTCGTACCGATTTAAAGTCCGCGATAGGTTCTTGGCTTATATGACTTGTATGGTATGAATCGAGCATCTTTCCAGAGACAATTTTTAAGCCAACTGGAAGTGCTAGACCAAAATTTCGGATTTTTTTTGTAGCGCGCTTTCGTCCTTGTGTTGGACGTTCGAAGATCAAAAGAGTGATCAAGTTGCGTTTGTTTAAGACGGCTGATGTGCTCGTCGGGGCCAATCGACGAACGGGGTGTAAGGTTTTTGTGGTTCGGACAATTTGTTCGCATCGTCTCGACTTTTAACTTGGCGACGTCTCGCAGTTATTTCGAAGACTATACGTATATTTTTGGTGCTGAAGAGAGATTGTTTTGCGATTTTCGGCCGTATGAGGTGATGACAAGAGTCTTAACGTTTGTAGATTTTCTAAGCGTGTTCTGAGACTTTTGCGTTAATTGAAGCGCAAGTGTTTTAATAAAAAGTAGCGACGCATATTGTAGTAAAATTTTTCGAAATCTCTAAAAAACTCGATTACAATAACGCATTTTTTCTTATGTGGGAGTATACGAGTATACGCACCCACTCCCCTCCCCCTTTTTAGAGAGGGGGATAGCTGAACTCTTCTTTCGACGAGCTGCCTACGTACCTCTTTCGAGGATCAAGCCATCTCGTAGTTCTATTTTACGCCGCGAGCGTTTTTACCCGGCGGTTGTCACCGTGCTGACCGCCTTGATCGTGATGACCGTGGCTGGGTCAGTGTTCTCTTCTGGATGTTCCGGTTGAGTTGTAGTGTCGTCTTTGGACTCGTGTTGAGTTTCGACGCCCGAAGCGTTTCCCTGCGCGGCTCCAGGTCTGTCGAGTGGGGTTGTGAAGTCGACTCTTTTCCCGCGGACTTTAGTGGTTCCGCGGGGGCGGATTGCTCGAGTCATTGCCGTTAAAGTTTCAACTTGTTTGGTCAAGGTGCTCACGAGCTTATCCTTTTTTTCCAACCTTTTTTCGTAGGTGGCGAACATCTTTTTAAACTCCTCGAGCGCCGCGGCGTTGGCCGCGGATACGTCCACTGCAGGAGTGTGGAGATCAGTGTTTTTAAACTCCTCGAGCGCCGCGGCGTTGGCTGGTGCGTTGGCCGCGGATACGTCCGCTGCGGGAGTGTGGAGATCAGTGCCACTGCTTTCGTTAAGGGGAGTCTGCACGTTATCCGCGTCGTCAGTTGACATGTCTGGTTGAACGTGATGTGGTTGAGAGTTAGATTGATCCGGTTGCCCCCTCCTTCTAGCGCCAAACTGTGGGAACCGAAATTCGCATTGTCGATTTCCGTTTAAATTAGGAAAGTAGGAGAACCCTAGTTCCCAGAGGTCACAGATATCTGCTAATACCACACGCTAAGCAATCAAAACACGAGATAACAACGATAAATTATATGAAATCGTAAAAAGAGAGCAAAGAGAAGTCTTATTCCGAATTTTCGTATGAGCGTTTACAACGAGGTATAAGCCTGGGCTCGAGAGCTGTCGGTGAGATTCCTAGTTCTAACAACCCTAAGACGGCTAAACCTAATTGAGTCGCAGCTCGAATAACAAAAACGGAAAGTTGCCTAATTGCCCTAAGTGCTTAGTTTTCTCTGAGAAAGTCCCTCCCATGCTTCTCGCCTAGGACTCCTTATATACTGGCTCCTAGGTCGGTTTGCACTTTTCCTCTTCTGCCCTTAAGCCGTCATAGCGTAAAAATGGAGATATTCCATTTTTTTCGATCTTCGTAATTATCTTCAAAATTTCGTATTTATCCGCGGAAACTTGACATTTATCTTTCCCTGCGAACCAAGCGTAAACCGTCATGCGGCTTACGGGCTGTTGGTTAAGAAATCGTAAGTTGGGCCTCGAGTCATGTCTTAGGTCCCTTTGGGCCGTCTTCTGACTCAAAGCATTAATTACGGCTTCTTTTGATAAAGAACGAACTTTCCGCGTTTTTTACGGTAAAGTTTGATCGATGACTTAGAAAGGCGGAAAACATGAAATGGGTTTGCTACGGTCTTCGGAAGATAGCATCGAAGGGTAGACGAGAATGCATGGACTAAAGTCGTATCGACGTTTCGGAAGAGCTCGGTCGCTACGTAGGGACCGGACAGCGTGCATGTGCGGTAGTTGCGTAATGACCGAGCTTGGTTCGTCCGTGTTCCGATCATCATACTTGGACCTATCCGTAACTGGTCTGGGTATGTTTCCGATGGTTTATGTTTGATCTAAATATAATTCGAACGAAGCTTTATCTCGTGAACATACGTTGCGACGTTCTCTTGACCGAGCATGATTTGTTGCGGAAAGACATACTCGTATTTTGCGGAGATTTTGATATGAACTTCGTCGTAACCGTTTTTGACCCCAACACCACTATATTGTGACTGTTATGTCATGATTTTGGTGTATGACTTTTAATTTATTGTGCTGTTGGATTTGTTACTTAAATCTACTAATAATAATAATTGATATCAATAAAACTACTAAAAAAGATTTTTAAATCAGAAAAGGTTCTATTATAAACATCCAAAAGAACTCCAATACTTTAGGAGTTTTCAATTTCATACATCCAAAAGAACTCCAACACAGTTATCATGTTTCAAACATCCAAAAAAAAGTTTAAGTGCATAATAAAAATACATAAGGGAAATGCAAGACCTAAACATGAGGGGGATCAGGTGAAGCTGTTTCTTTGGAGATGAAGTCCAAGAATCTCTGGTCTGTGGAGGACAAGTACTTCCGAACGAGTGACAACTCATCGATCATAGCCTGCTGAGCAGCTGCAACTCAAGAACGCTTGATATCACTCAAATTACCCTAAGGAGTGATTTGTACTCTCTCAAATAAGAGATCTAGGTGTAGCACTTAGGGATCGAATTCTCATGGAGCTAAGACACACAAAAGATCTAGTAGTTATGTGGTTAAGCTAGGAAAATATGTGTAAAGTAAATAGCAGTGGTGAGCAAGGCATTTGCTCGGTTGGTTGATTGAGGTTTTTAAACTGATATGAAAGGCGTTAGACTTAGGGTTTCTATTCTGAAAATCAGGATTATAGAGGTGTAGAGACTAAGTGTATGTTGAATATTCTAGAACTCAAACTAACGAATAGTCAATCAACTTCCGTATTTTTAGACTATCTATTGTCTAGATCTAAGACCTCAGCTGTCGCTTGTTGGTATTGAGAAACTGTCGATCGATACCAATTATGGATTGTCGATCGATACACTTTTCAGCCCGTCGATCGATGCAACTACCTAGTTGTCGATCGACGTACCTTCTAGGAAGCTTTACGTACGGGTTTGACTTGTTCACTAGGCTAAACTAAATCAGCTTCCTCTTGTTTCTAGCATTTCTAGCACAATGTAAACTAATTAAGACAAATGACCAAGCTTTCGCTTGCTCCCTAATATCTATAGGCAATGTCCTAGTTAGCTATTCTAAAACACATGCATTAAGAACAGTTTAATTGATGGTAATCCTCACACTTAGCAATTTTATATTTTGGGCTAATCCCTCATGAACATCTAAACCCTAAATCTAACAAAGAGAACTAATATATTTTGGACTAAGCAATTTATAACAAGATAGTAATAAAACTGCATAGAATAGATAGGAGTAGAATAACTTGGAGTTCCAATACAAATCTCTGAAGGAGTCTTGGAACTTCTCTCCAAACCTAAAACTCTAAGTATTTTGCTGTGTAAGAAAGTATGAAAGCGTGTGTTACCTAGAACAGTGGCAGAGCACATAAGTATTAGGTTAAAACTCGTCAGGGGCAATTTGGTAATTCTTGTAGGACTTGGGCTTTAAGTCGGCTGGAACCAAGTCTGGTCGTTGCGCTCTTCGCCGTCGATCGACGACACAAGGTGTGTGTCGATCGATTATCATCTTCAAACGTCGACCGCTGGACTGGTTCGATGGTCAGCTACGGGTCTTTCTCATTTTATTTCCAAAATGCACCAAAATGACCACCTTCCTGCAAATCACTCCAAAACCTGAAAACATACTAAAAAGACTCCAAAACAACTATACTGTATATAAACACCTATATACCATGGCTAAAAGTGGATAAAATCTATGGTATATCAACTCCCCCATACTTACTCTTTTGCTTGTTCTCAAGCAAAACAACGAGCAATCTCTCTGAAAGAGGTTTGAAAACATCAGAGACTCACACAATTTAAGAACTCACTATCATCACCTCAACAATATTGCAAACCACATCAAATCAATCGTAACTGTTAGAAATACTTTGTATGCTATATCCTAGTTTAGGAACCAATTCCATTCATCCAACAACTTAACTAATCATGTCTGACTAAACCTCTCCTGACCTCATTTCTTACATAAAATAAAAGTGTAGGCTTTACCTTGGGAGTATCGATCAAAGGACACATGAACTCTTTCCCCAGCAGGTATCTGAGTATACATGCAGTCTCATTTTGGTTTCTTTCTTCCCTCTTTTCTCTCTTCTCAGAATCATTTTATCTCAAATACAATGAACAGTGATGCTGCTACAATCTATCTTGTTCATCTTCTTTTTTATTTGTTTTCAACAAACTCTCTTGCTTTTATCGGTAATGTCCCTACCCCTCGCTTCCAACGATGTGTGATCATTCCTTTGATTAGAATAGTGGGGTCATAGGTAATGTACCTACCTTTCTGCATCCCAAGAAATCATCTCAATCTTTTCTTTTCTTATATAGGATGCCGAAGAGAGGAGAGAAGGAAATCAAAATCACCAAGACTTTTACCTTTCAAACCTGAAGGAGGAATCCGATCCACTGGATACCAATCCCCAAGACAAACAAATTTAGCTCAATTAGGTTGGAGGTCAACTTTGGTTCCTTCAGACAATCTCAACAAGTGTGAATAGTTGGTAGGATGATCCACTTTAGCATCTATAGTACATTCTGCAGTCAATAAATCTAAGAATGGTGGTAAAGAATGGTTATATAAGTGAGGAAAATTGAAAAAGGTCATTGTCCCCTTCTTGACTCTATTAAAAACATTTTTGAAAACTTTGTATAAAGCTCATAGATAAACTAATATCAGTAAATCTTCCCCCCAGACTTAAATAACACTGTCCCAAGTGTTTATTCAGTCGAAGTTTTGGTGAAAACATAAATCAGAAGTACTCAATGTAACAAAGAAAACGATATACCTGATCGCTGATGTCGATGTCGATCGACACAGTGTAGTGTTTATCGATCGTTTCTGGTGATGAGCTGTCGATCGATGTCGACCTGGTCTCATCGGTCGATCGCTGAGCAATCGTCTCCTCGGTTCTCTTTTTGTTTTTTTTTAAGACCTTCAATAAATTAAATGTGAAAGTAAATAACAATTCTGAAATAAAACTAAGTAAAATTACCTAATAGTGGGTTGCCTCCCACTCTTGCTTTGTTATAGTCATTTAGCTTGACTTTGAAAGTAGGTTGGCTAGTAAGGAGGTGGATGACGACTTGTTGGGAAACAAGTATCTACATCTTCCTTGCTCATCTGGAACAATGTACCAATGAAGCTTCTTATGGCCTCATCTCCTCTGGTCCACTAATTTTTCTGTATCTCCTTTTCAACCTCATTGACATGCATCCTATTCTAAAGGTTGTTAATGCTGCACTGGTGCATTCCAATTCTGGCATGTGTTGATTCTTAGATATCTTTCAATTCCTGATAGATATCTTCTTTCAACAAGTCCTGAGAGAAAGTGACCTCATCAAACTTATCCTGTAAGAACTTCTTGGTTACCAGCTTGCCTTGTAATGGTGTATGGTCGCTGTCGATCGATGGGCGAGTGCGTCTGCCGATCGATGGTGACTGTTCAGCTTAAAAATCGAGTTGTCTCTGAATCGTGTCCATCTCTTGCTGCAGTGCGTCCATGCGTGTAGTTAATGAATCTATGTCATCACGGAGTGGGTAGTAGACACCATCAAGCTTATAGGTGGATGATTGTAGCCTATCTTCAAATGATGCAAGTCTAGCGTCGATCGACGATTGGATGCGAGCGTTGATCGATGGTTGAGTGTGAGCGGCGATCGATTTTGATGTTTCTGCTCCGACTGCATGTTGTTCCTGAATCATGGCTTTGTCTTGCTTCATCTCATCCGTGTGTGTGGTTAACCAGCGTAAACTGTTGTTGAATGGGTAGTAGATGTCATCGAGCCACTTGGAATGATAATCATCTGGCGTCCTCATAGCTCTGTAGATCTCTGCTACCAACTCATCAATCTCTACTTTGATGTAAGTGTGTTGTTCTCGCACGATTGGTATTACACCATACTCGTTTCTACTCTCCCAACTAAGTTTCCTTTTTCTGTTCTGATGAAGTGCTCTTCGTCTGAATTCGGGATGACCGTCGATCGAAGGTGTATATGTTTCTTCGATCGATGGTGGATCCTCTGCTCTGTTCTGCATGTCTAAGAAGTTTCTGGACCCATTCATGGCAATGGTTTCAGAAATGTCTTCCCCGGGATAAGTTGAGAATGCGTCCATCCATGGCTTGTGCTTGGCTTCCTGGATCCCTGGAAATACCAAATTTATCTGGAGTTAGATAACCATAATATGTATTATCTCTTAGTTATACCTCGGAATCTGGTGTGTGATGAACGTCGATCGATGGCCTGGTGTTACTGTCGATCGATGTTTCTTTCTTATATGCATGTGATGTATGGAGAACTCCTTCGTCGTCCATGGCAAGACCACGGTACTCAATAATTTTCTCTTTGTGGTAGTCCTCGTTATACTCATCAGATCGCATCTAAGGTAATGAAGTGTCCACTGCAAAGCTCTCATGATGACTATACACCATACTCGTCTCTACTCTCCCAACGAAGTTTCCTTTTATTGTTCTGATGAAGTGCTATTCGTCTGAATTCGGGATGACCGTCGATCGAAGGTGTATCTGTTTCTTCGATCGATGGTGGATCCTCTGCTCTGTTCTTCATGTTAAGAAGTTTCTGGACCCATTCATGGCAATGATTTCAGCAATGTCCTCCCTGGATATGTTGAGAATGCGTCCATCCATGGCTTGTGCTTGGCCTTCTGGATCCCTGAAAATACCAAATTCATCAGGAGTTAGATAACCATAATATGTATTATCTTTTACTTATACCTCGGAATCTGGTGTGTGATGAACGTCGATCGATGGCTTGGTGTTACTGTCGATCGATGTTTCTTTCTTATATGCATGTGATATATGAAGAACTCTTTCGTCGTCCATGGCAAGACCACGGTACTCAATAATCTTCTCTTTGTGGTAGTCCTCGTTATACTTGTCAGATCGCATCTAAGGTAATGAAGTGTCCACTGCAAAGCTCTCATGATGACTATCTCGTCTGTCAAACTGCTAATAAAATAGTCGCCATGTCTGCTGATCGTGTCACCGTAATGGTAATCAATCGATATCTGAGGCTGGGTGTTAACTGCAAAACTTGGGTAGTAGTGTTCTGGCAAAGCAAAAGTATCATTCTCATGACTACTATCGATCGATTCCCTAGGATGTTTATCGATCGATTCCCTGGGATGTTTATCGATCGTTGGCTGAATTGCACTGTCGATCGATGGTTGAGTCTTGTTATCGACCGATGCTTCATACTCTGTCTTGTATTCAACTTCATGCAGTAGCATGCTGCTATGAATCATGTATCAAATCCAGTTTTGGACGTCTGTGGCCTATCAATTCTGACTGGATCATAGTAGACTTCAAGGGTTATCAGTGTTGGACACAACTGATTAGTCTGCATGTTGCAAACTGCTCCTACAGTAGCCATAAAGGCTCTCCTAAGGAGTAGAGAAGAATTCCTGTTCAGCTTGTTGTCGAGGACATGGAAGTCAAGTAGAACTAGTGAATTACCAATCTGCACCTCAAGGTTTCTGATGATTCCTTTTGAGTTCTTCGTAGAATAGTCCATAAAAGTGAACGAATCCTCTGAAAGCTCTATCTTCAGACCCAGATGGTCTGTCATCACCTTGAATAGTATGCTGACTTATGAACTTGTGTCACACAGCGCACATGGAAACTCAATGCCCTTCAACAAACATGGCACTGTAAATTTTCCAGGATTACTCTTCTTTTTAGTGTAACTTCTGCTTAATCTTCTCTCTGACCTGATTGAACATCTTATGTCTGTCCTGTTCAGTTTCCTTTTTCTCTCTGAAGAACATCCACAACCTATGGGTAAGGTAAGCTTCCTCAAAGGGATTGTCCAAGGGTATCTTGAGAACCCTTTTAGTTAAGCTATCCATCTCCTTCTCATTAGCTCCTCTCTTAAGATGCTTAGGAACCTTTTCCTTCCTTTTCTTTAAGGTTCTCTTCTCAGAAGTCTGATCAACTTCCATAGACTCTAGTGCATCATCAGATTATTGAGTGAAATTGTCTACAATAGTTTCTGAAGGTTGAGATGGGTTTCTGAGTGCATTCAGTTGTGCTACATCTATCTTTAGTAGTTGCACTCGGTAGGTAAGAGGTGGTCATCGATCGACACTGGAGTAGTCGTGTCGATCATCGGTTGAGTCCCTCTGTTGATCGGTAGCTGGCTCATGGTGTCGATCAATATCCAACTTCTTAATGCGTAAGGGTTTGGGTGGATGATGGTGTTTAGCTGAGAACTCCTCGTGAGTTAGGATCGACGTTGTGCATGATGTAATTTCCTCTGTCGATCGACGTTGAGTAACCGGTGTCTATCGATATTCGTCTGTCTCCATTGGTCGATGTTCATCTCTTGGCGTCGGTCGATACCAGTGTGAACCACCGAAACTCATGGAGCTCTCGACTCTGAAGTCCCCTTCCTGAAGCTTCTCATATTTACCACTTGCCAGAAATCATCATCTATGATGGCATTCACATGGTGCTTCAGTGATTCATCTTTTTTACCCTTGATGAAGGCCCCCTGCCTTTTAACAGTTTCTCCTGTCTGAACCACTTGTGTCTCCAATTTCCTCACATGTGTGTTCAAAGACTCAAACTTTGAGTTCAGCTTTGTGTAGACAACATCTATCTTCCCATTGAAGTTCACCATCAACTTTTGCTGACCCTCAAGAACTTGAATCAAGCATGGATTTTATCTTGCTCTCACGAGTTTGTGGTGGTGGATTTTGTTAGAAAGAATTTCAATAAGCTCTGTTGCTGCTTTGTAGTTGCTGCTGAAGGCTTTCTGGTACCGTGAACCCTGATTGTATCCACTCTTCTGTCCATTGTCATAGGAGTTTCTGTATCCACTATGATTTCCATACCTCTAATTCTGAAAACCTGTACCACTGACGAAGTTCACATCCTCATCTTCATCTATGTCACTGTCGAAATCTATAGCTTTGTCGACATCTACAGCTTCTACATCCTCTGCAAAGCGGACCTGCTTCTTGAGAAGCTTGTGAACACTGTCCAGCTTAGCCTTAACATCGTCTATCTGCTCCTTCCCTAGGGTAGTGGCCGATTTTCTCCTCTCAAAATCAGTGTTCTTCGTGATGTTGTTGAACGCCGAGTTCTCAATAAGTCTCACAGCCTCTTCTGGATTTCTAGTGTTGAAGTTTCCATCACTAGCTGAGTCTAGAGCCATCTGATATGCCAGCGCAATGCCTCTGAAGAAAGTGCTGAGCAGCTGCACTTCATTGAATCCATGGTATGGACAGTCTCTCTGATATGACTTGAATCTGATCCATGAGCTTCTGAATGACTATGTAGGCTCCTGTGTGAATGTAGCAATTTTTCTCCTCAAGTCTTCAGCCCGTGCTTCATCAAAGAAATTACGCAGGAATGCGTTCTTGATGTCGGCCCAAAATGTTAGAGATCCTGGTGGTAACTGCTTGAGCCAGTGCGAAGCTTCTCCAGCAAGTGAGTACTTGAAGAGCTTGCAAAATAGATATTCCTCAGGGACTCCATTGGCTTTGATAGCATAAACTAAACCATCGAACCTCTCCAGATAGTCCATAGGATGCTTGTGTGGTAACCCACAGTAGGGTGTCTGTCCCACGAGTGTAAAATACTGAGGCTTCAACTCAAAGTCTTGCCTCCGAATGGCTGGAGGACGAATGGCAGATCTGTTCTCGTAGTACTGATCTGGCATGTTGTAATCAGCTAATGTCCTCGGTCTAACAGCCTCGTCTACAGCTTGAGCAGCTGCACTATCCGCTTCAGTATCAGGGATTACAGCCCCCTTGATCATCTGTCTTTTGACCTGCTGCATTACGCAGATGACCCTCCTGGTCATGCAGATTTCCAGTCGCTTCCTGAATTAGAACTATAGTCGCAACCATGTCTCGAGGTTCAATATCGATCGATGTCCGATGTGAAGTGTCGGTCGATGTCGGATGGGAAGTGTCGGTCGACGGAAGAGTAGTCTCAGTCGACGGTGGAAGGCGAGTGTCAGTCGACAAACAAGTGTTGTTGTTGATCGATTCGGTGTGTTTTTGTTTGCGGATTGAGGGTTCTAAACGTGCAATATCTGAAAAGAGAAGTGTTTGTTTCGTGTTGCTTCTGGTACTGTTGGGCATGCACTTGAAAGACAAGAAAATTGTTTTATCAGATTTTGCAAGTAACACAAAAACCTAGACCAAACCTAACTAGATAATATCTAATGGCGATCCCCGACAACGGCGCCAAATTTCATATCACTCAAATTTTCCTAAGGAGTGATTTACTCTCTCAAATAAGAGGTTGAGTTGTAGCAATTAGGGATCGAGTTCACAAGGAGATAAGACAAACAAAAGATATAGTAGATATGTGGTTAAACTAGGCAAACAAGTGTAAAGTAAATATCAGTGGTGAGCAAGGCAGTTGCTCAGTTGTTTAATTGAGGTTTTTAAACAGATATGAAAGGCGTTAGACTTAGGGTTTCTATTCAGATAATTATGATTATAAAGATATCAAGACTAAGTGTATGTTGGATATTCTAGAACCCAAACTAAAGAATAGTCGATTGATAGACCATGGATTTTACCCATTATTAGCCATGTTTTATAAGTGTTTTAAGATATATTTACTATTATATAGAGTCTATTTAGAGTAATTACAGGTTCATGTACTAACTAGAAGAAATGATGTATTTGGAGATATTTGGAGCTATTTGGAGCTATTTGGAGCTTTGCTGGAAATAAGAGATGGTCGACGGTTACCAAGAAATATTGACCGACGGTTGCCAACAAATATCGATCGATGTTGACCTCTTCTCATCGATCGGCAGCGAAGCCACCCAAGAGTTAATGACAAATTAGAAGATTTCAAGTTTCACAAAAGTTTTAATAATTACATCTTAAGTCCATGGACCTATTAGGCTATTTATTAGGGTTTTGTATCATTTTAGAGAAACACTTGCCTAGAGACCCTTTTAGACCTAAATTGGAGGAAGCATGAGGCCACCATTAAAAGGAGAGAGCTTAGGATTGGAGAGATAGATCAATACTGCAAAACAGAGAAGATCTTGAATTCTCATGCTTTCACTTACTATGTTGCTTACTTTTATTGTTTATTTCAGTTAAGTATTATTCAGACCATCATAACTATGTGTTTCATGAATATGCATGAGTAGTCCTTACTATTATATTTAGGTTTCTCAATAGGTTGATAAATGTATTACTGACACAAACAATTGTTAGGGTGTTTAAAAATATAGTTTTTCCTCTAGTTGTGCTTAAAGCTAAGTTTAGGATTGATCACCCTTTAAACTTAGATCTTAGGATTAATTGAGATCAAGCCATTGTTTGACTCAATGCCTGAAAAAAAACTAGTATGATCTAACTGACTAGATACAGACGAGAGTTAATCTAGTAAGTTAGAGAATATAAATCAAACCTGTCCGTAAAGCTTTCTGGAAGAAGTATCGATCGACAGAGTGATAGCCCTGTCGATCGATACTTTGAAAGGTGTATCGATCGATATTCGTAACGAATCATCGATCGACACTTTCTTGTGATTGACATACGAGAGTTGAAATCCGAGATCCAGATTAGAAAATCAGATTGATTATATCTTAGTTTGAATTCAAGAACAATTAATATCAATAAATCCCTAAAGACCCAATTTATGTATTACTTATCATACCTGAGAACATACATGAATCTAGCTGTTCTCCCAACTGTTAACAACCTCAAAACAAATCAATCGAACAATAAACTTGCTCACAAATCCATTTACTGCTATAAAACCTATAAACAAATTAATCTAGCCTATTTCAAAGACCATAATCTATTGTGTAATCCTAGAGTCTCTGTGGATTCGATCCCTAATTACTACATCTGAACCTCTTATTTGAGAGAGTAATTCACTCCTTCGGGTAATTTGAATGATATCAAATTTGGCGCCGTTGCCGGAAACTCTTTCTTATTACCATTAGATTAAGTTTCGAATTCAGTCTAGATTTTGTTGCTAAATTCGCTAAAATTTTTCCCTCTTTTCTTGCTGACATAGGAACTTAAAGATGGAAGATATGGATTTCGAAAGGATATCGATCGACGAAGCGACAACAACATCGAGCGACATGTCGACGGAAAAATAGATCGACGCCACACATCAAACATCGATCGACGACACCCCGCTGGAAGCAGGTAAGTTTTCTCTTACCTATAATGCTAATAAGGGAGTAGTCCTAGGAGAACCTAAAGGTCAACTAAGCAATCCCTGTTAAAATTAATTCGATCTCAAAAAGAGATCATGAAATAAATTTGCCTGTGCAAGACTACTTAACCCCTGGGAAAACCTATTCCAATAGGCCCGCCATTAAATTACCAAAAGACGATACCAAGAAATCTGGGGTTAGCCTCGAATACTTAGTCTTGGTAGTCAAAATCCCTTCCGTGGAACCGTCTCAGAGCACCCACACGATCACATCGAATACTTAGAAGATATGATGGATGACGAGCACAATCGCTGCAAAATCTTTCCATTCTCCTTAGAAGGCGACGCCAGAAAATGGCTAGACCAACTACCTACGGGTTCGCTAACCTGTTGGAAGGAGATAAGGAATAACTTCATTAATCAATTCTTCGATGAGACGCGTTACTGGGATGTAAGGAAGAAAATCTCCACATTCCGTCAAGGTTATCAACTTGAATTTCCTCACCATGGTTATTCAGAACCACAACTCATTAATACCTTTTACAGAGGTATTAACTTGCACTACCAAATCACGCTTGAGACAGCCAGTGAAGGGAGCTTTAGTACAAGGAACCCTGAAGAGGCAAAGCGTTTGATCAAGAATGTAGCTACAGGTAGATCCTAAGAAATGATAGACGTAGAGCGAGGAAGGAGAGTTGACTCGAGGGAGGGGCCACCTTTAGCCAAAATCAAAAAATCTCTAGATTCACTTCATTCTTCTCTAGAGGGACAAAACCAATTTGGGATTTACCAAATTGACGATGATACCCTTTCTAAATTAGAACAACAAGTAGACTTCGTAGATATCCCCACCTTGAAAGATAGGTACCCTATCCCTAACCCCGATAGCTTTACCCAAAATTACGATGCTACTGTTGGATCACGCCAAGGCATAGCGAAATTTAGATTAAACCGAGCTTTCACGGGAATTCGCAAAATGGCCACTGATCTGAACGGAAAGATAGACATAATCTACAGTGAGATAATGTGGAAGTTCGACGCTTTAAGTGAACACATTAAGAGACTGGACGGTCAAGTCGCGGAAAACGCAACCGCCATCAAAAGGGAGATAGGACGTCTCCCTGGGCGAACTGGCGCGAATCCGAAACATCAAGTTAATGATGTGTTACTAAGGAGCGGAAAACGCCTCATCCCCAGCATAATAGATATCGACAACGCAGAAAACGTGCTGAAGTTGAGAAAACCGGTGAAAATAGGTCACGACCAATAATCCTCGATAGTCCCAATCCCGAATCAGAAACACCTCGACAGAAAGAGCAGTCCATCACTGAGGAAGTAGCCATTGACCTCGAGGAGGAAGAAGAGGAGTTGGAAGAAGATGTAGAAATCGATCGACAAGGAGAAACCAACGTCGATCGATCCACTACGGTAAATATCGATCGACAACAAGGAACCAACGTTGATCGACCCACTATGGTAAATATTGATCGACAAACTGAGAACAATGTTGATCGACGCTCGGCTCCTGCTGAACAAACCGTAGAGAGAGTGTATAGGACTCTACCACCCTTCCCTCCTAAAAAGACACAGCCTAAGCGAGAATTAGATAAATCGATCTGCAAGAAAGCATTCGATAAGATCACGTTGGAAATACCATTGAGTGATGCCGTAAAAGTATCACCTTCAATAAATAAATATGTAAAGGACATGGTATCCAACAGCTTCCCAGCTGCTGAACGCAGCGTCATCATGGTTTCTGAGGAAGTAAGTTCAATAATCCAATGCGAAACCCCGGTAAAGAGACCTGATCCGGGCAGTTTTGTTCTAGATTGCAATATACAAAATAAAAGTTTTCCTCGATCCCTCTGTGATTTAGGTTCAAGCGTAAACCTCATGCCACACTCTGTCGCGATATCCCTGAGATATGACGAGTTCAAACCTACCAAGATAACTTTGTTTCTTGCCGATAGATCCGTTAGAGTACTTGAGGGAGTACTTTACGACGTGCCAATAATGATTAACGACTGTCACGTACCTACGGATTTCGTTGTGCTAAAATATCAGAATGAACCGAAAGACCCCCTCATTTTGGGTAGACCATTTCTAGCAACAGCTGGTGCGATCATCGATGTCAAGGAAGGTAGGATATGTCTAAACATTGGAAACATTCCGATGACCTTCGACATGGAAAAGCTGATAAGACGACCCTTAATCGATAAACAAACTTCCTACGTGGATAATATCTCTGAGTTGGTTGAAGAATCTTTCAAAGACCTGTGCTCAGACGATCCCCTGGAAAAAGTACTCACGTCCAGTGAGGAAGAAACAATTAGTGTCGACAGCAGAGCTGTGGAATACACACGAGTGATGGACGCAAGTATGGAAGTAGCGAATGTTGATGACACAGAGGATGACACTTCGGAAATAAACGTCGATCGATATTGGGAAAAAACTTTCGATCGACAACCATCTCCCTCAGAAGATTGGGATCCCAAAAAAGCACCAAAGATTGAGTTAAAGCAACTACCAGCTGGACTCAAATATGCTTTTCTCTATAAAAAATCCTACCCCATAATCGTGAATGCCAACCTGACTAATGGAGAACTTGCGTTGGAAAATATAGGAAAGACCTCGAATACTCTCTCGAGGATATCCCTGGTATTTCTCCAGACCTGTGGATGCATTGGATTCACCTAGAAGACGATTCAAAATCGTCAGCGGAGCACTAGAGGAGGCTAAACCCAAACCTAAAAGAAGTTGCTAAAAAGGAAATAATCAAGCTTTTAGACGCAGGGGTTATTTACCCAATTTCGGATACCAACTGGGTTAGCCCTGTACATGTCCTACCAAAAAAGGGCAGAATCACTGTGGTGAAGAATGATAAAAACGAGCTCATCCCTACGAGAACTGTCACCGGACATCGGATGTGCATTGACTATAGGAAGTTGAACGCTGCCACAAGTAAAGATCACTTCCCCTTACCCTTCATTGATCAAATGTTGGAAAGATTGGCAAATAACCAATATTATTGTTTTCGTGACGGTTATTTCGGATTTTTCCAAATCCCTATACATCCCGACGATCAAGAAAAGACCGGTTTTACATGCCCTTACGGAACATTCGCATACCGCAGGATGCCTTTCGGTCTTTGTAATGCTCCCACCACTTTCCAACGCTGCATAATGTCAATCTTCACAGATATGATAGAGGATTTCATGGAAGTTTTTATGGACGATTTCTCTGTGTATGGATCCAGTTTCAAACATTGTCTCGATAACCTATGGAAAGTCTTGGCAAGATGGGAAGAAAAGAACCTCGTTCTGAATTGGGAAAAATGCCACTTTATGGTTAACGATGGGATCGTCCTAGGACATAAAGTGTCCGCTGCTGGCATGGAAGTAGATCGGGCGAAGATTGAGGTAATGATCGGCTTGCCTACACCCACGAACGTAAAAGACGTGAGAACTTTTCTCGGGCACGCCGGATTTTACAGGAGGTTCATACAAGATTTTAGTAAAATCGCTAGACCTCTCACTTCCCTCCTCTGTAAAGAAGTTAAATTCGACTTCACACCAGAATGTGTAAAGTCTAAGGAAAGCCTTGATCACTGCCCCCATCGTACAAGCACCTGACTGGAATCTTCCTTATGAAATCATGTGCGATGCGAGCGAATTCGCTGTGGGAGAAGTTTTAGACCAAAGAAAAGACAAAAAGTTACATGCAGTTTACTACGCCAGGCGAACACTCGACGAGGCACAAAGGAACTACACAACAACAGAAAAAGAACTGCTTGCTGTAGTTTATGCATTTGAAAAGTTTCGCCAATACCTGGTCGGCTCGCGAGTCATCGTCCATACTGAACATGCTGCGATTAAATATTTAATGCAAAAGAAAGATGCGAAACCACGACTCCTGCGATGGATCCTTCTACTTCAAGAATTCAACATAGAGATTAAAGATAAAAGAGGAGTAGAAAACGGAGTTGCAGATCATCTTTCCCGGATTCGAATAGAAGATGACGTTCCTATCGATGATTTCTTACCAACGGAAAATGTTTACCAAACGGATTCATTTGTCGGAAATGTATGTCTCACTTCCGAAGAACTGTCAATCGACACTCCAGATGATCTAAACAAAAAAATAAATCCCATAACCCCCACTTTCGATATAACAGTAAACGTCGCGTACAACGAGCTGCACCCTGACCATGATTCACCCGTAGGTGAAAGTCTGCATCGGGAAGTGCACGCAGTCGAAAAATGTCCAAGGAGCAGACCTTGGTACGCTGATATAGTGAACTATCTTGCTGCTGACATAGAACCCGAAGAGCTGAGAGAGTATACAAGGAAGAAATTTTTAAGAGAAGTTAGGAGATATCACTGGGACGAACCATATCTCTACAAGCACTGCTCTGACGGGATGTATAGGTGCTGCATTGCTGAAAGTGAAAAGCCCGATATTTTATTCCAATGCCATGGATCCGACTATGCTGGACATTTCGCAACCTTTAAAACGGTATCAAAATTTCTTCTAGCGGGATTCTGGTGGCCGACAATGTTTCGCGATGCTCATGCGTTCATAGCACAATGCGACAGATGTCAACGGAGAGGAATTATCAGTAAAAGACATGAAATGGAACATAAATCTATTCTAGAAGTAGAAGTATTTGATTGTTGGGGGATAGATTTCATGGGTCCTTTCCCCTCCTCCTACGGAAATAAATACATCCTGGTCGCTGTTGATTATGTGTCAAATCCCCAACGAACGACGCATCCGTAGTTATTAAGCTTTTCAAAAGCATTATCTTCCCAAGATTTGGAATCCCCCGAATAGTCATAAGTGATGAGGGATTCCATTTCATTAACAAAATTTTTGAAGGACTACTCCGGAAGAACGGAGTGCATCATAGAGTTGCTACACCCTACCCCCCGCAGACGAGCGGGCAGGTAGAAGTCTCAAATCAACAGATCAAAGAAATCTTAGAAAAGACTGTAGGAACATCTAGAAAATAATGGTCTAGAAAATTGGACAATGCACTCTGGGCTTACCGGACTGCTTTCAAGACTCCTTTAGGAACCACCCCATTCCACCTGCTTTATGGAAAATCATGTCACTTACCGGTTGAGCAGGAACACAAAGCAGCCTGGGCTATTAAACTATTAAATTTCGACATCAAACTAGCAGCCGAAAGGAGGCTCATACAGCTTAACGAGCTGGATGAAATAAGACATTTAGCCTACGAGAGTTCAAAGATATACAAAGAAAAAACGAAAGCATATCATGATAAAAAGATCATCTCAGAACACTTCGAACCAAATGATCAAGTGCTGCTGTATAACTCTCGCCTAACACTATTTCTTGGAAAACTCCGATCTCGTTGTTCAGGTCCTTTTACTGTTGTGAACGTCAACCCTTACGGAGCTATTACGCTTATAAATAATAAAGGAGACGAATTCACGGTAAATGGCTAATGAGTAAAACACTATTGGGCTAAACCACAAATTAGCGGGCCTATACACTTAGACCCCCCTCCCGATAATTAAATTGAATATCGAGTCAAGCAAAAGACTTAAAATAACCGTTGAATGAGAGGCAACCCATTTCTGGTTTTTAAATAATTAGTATTTAGTGAAAAAACAAAAAAAAAACTGCGGAAAACATAATGTCTGTCGATCGACGAAGACCCTTCGTCATCGACCGACATTAAACCAACAGACGCGGGCTAATATTAAGTCAACATTCACACAAACCCGAAAACCCTACGAAAACACTCCCATCTCTTTTCTCTCTCGTTTTTCGGCCAAATCCAACGATTCTTTCGCTCAATCCACCCGATTTTCAACCCTCTATCCGCTTAGATCGCTTAACTCACGCATAATCATGGTATGAACACTAAATTTTCTAAATTTTTGTTCTTGCTAGGGTTGAAATCAAAATTTTTCTAAATGAGGTAAAATCGACCGATGATACACAAATTTCATCGATCGATTGTCACAACGAATATCGATCGACATCGACCCGTTACCGTCGATCGATATTGCACAAAACCATCAAACCAAACTGAATCCCTATTTTTGTTTATGGTTTTGGTTGCAGATGTATGAAAGGAGGACGAAGCGAAGGTTCGACGTAGGGGGCAGTAGCACAGCTCCGCCACCACCACCTGTTCGCGACCAGTACCCTAGGCTACGCGAGCGGGAAGACCAACCTATCCCGCCCTTTGACCACTTCGAGGACACACACAAAACGGCAAAGAGCTCGGCATGTAGAAACTGTGCGATCGAGGACACGTGAGACGACTATGACAGCATATTCTACAATGAGTGGCTGAATGTCTCCATCGAACCGACGCGGTTCGTCGATCCAGACGTGATCCGGGCTTTGGGCATCAAATCGGACCTCGAGGACTTGTTCGAGGAGCTGGGTATGGGGAACATGGCCACTAACCCACAGGTTCTCTACCCGGAGCTGGTTCGTCAGTTCATGGCCACGGTGAACGTCTACTATGCCCACGAGAGGGCAAAGAGAGCTAACGAGGGTCTCTTGACCTTCTTCATTTGCGGCATCCGCTACAGAATCCCTCTCTCGACTCTCTGTACTATCTATGGGTTCGAGAATGAGCGTCAGCATGCCATCGTACCCGACTTCGCAGGGATCTCGGCATTTTGGGGGCACATAGCCACCGACTTCTTCGACTCCGCCAAGATTCTTCAGACGGACACCCATCACCCGACTCTTCGCTACTTCATGAAGGTCCTTGCCAACACTCTTTTGTGCAAGATGGAACCTAGTAAGGTTCGGGTGCAGGAGCTCACATTGGTCTATTACGCGGTGAGGAGTTTGGTTCACATGGAGGACATCGAAGAGCCCACAGACGACGTGTGGCCCAACATTGGAGCCGTATTTCCTGAGCATCTGGTCAAGCTCAAGATGAAGTCGTTCCTGTCAAAGGGAAGGAAGAAGGAGACGGTCGGGAGCCTACTTACCCCGATTTTCATACATTGCAGAGTTCCATTAGACGATACTGAGATGGATGGCCGGATCGTCTACATGAATACAGTGCATCTCACGAGCACCCAGTGGCTCAAGGAAGACCGCGACTGGTGCTTCAGGGATGTGAATGGCACGCACTTGGTGTGGCTGCCACTTCGTACACTCACGAATTTCGACCATGGCCTTACCAACATTCAGTTCCGCCCTGACCCATGCCTCCTCCGAGCCCCAGCGACCATGCCGCGACGCTACACGGTCCAGTGACATGGAGGACCTCAGCCGCATCAGCCCGAGGCCACACTCCCGCCATTCCCACCTATGCCAGACATGTCTATACACCCTGAGGGAGATTTCCAGCGCGTCGTAGTCGATGTTCTCACTGCCATATGGGCTTGAGTATCGAGATGTCGCTGTTCGAGCAGGAGGAGTGTGCGAGCCAGCTCACCGTTAGCAGCAGGACCATCACGCCAGCGCAGAGGCACCTCCAGCGACGACACCACTGATGAGGACTAGTCCTCATATTTCTATCATTATCTACTTATGTTTTCTTTTTCTTTCGTACTATTAGGATTGCTTTCGAACTTATTATTCTATGTTATGACTGGAAATTATCTATTTTGCTAACCTTGCATGTGTTTGGATTGTATAACAGAGCTAACATAGTTGACTGATACTGATTCTATGATGAGTTAGACACCTTGATACGCTGCAGCTAGCACAGAAATTTTATGTTCCTGCGTATCGATCGACGAAGAGGTACTTACGTCAATCGACGGGGATGTGCTTATGTCGATCGATAAAGAGTTGTGTATATCAATCGACACTCGAGATAGAGGGGTACAAACATTATTTTCTCTTGTCTAACATCTAACTTAGTACTTATTATTCATTCTCTAACCAACCAATCTTTAGACTGAATATCACTGGGGACAGTGAAATTTAAGTCTGAGGGAGGTACTCACTGACATTAGTTTATTCATGAATTTTTTAAATCATATTTTCAAAACATAAAGTTTTTATTGAGTCAAGAAGGGGATTATGAACTTATTAGATTTTTGCTTGTTATCTAACCACTCTTTAGCATCATTCTAGACTTACTGATTGCAGATAGTACTAAAGATACTAAAGTGGATCAACCTGTCAACTATGTTACACTTGCTGAGATTGTTCGAAGGAACCAAAGCTGACCTCCAACACTAAACCTGACACAACTGTCGTTAAACGCTAAACCTGACACAGCTGCCGTTAAACGCTCTTAATTTGTTTTAATAGTGTTCCCTAAAACGCTCTAACAGCGCCCGTTATCGTAGGTCCGACACTTTTAATAGCAGATCTTTCGAACGCTATAGTTTAATAAACAACAATAGCAAATGTTTCGTGTTATTAATTTATTTTTAATTATCTGAAAATTTATTAAAAATAATTATCAAACCAAACCAAATTAAAAAATAAAATTAAAAACTACACCTAAACATAATTCATAATTAAATAATTCAAAATTAAATCAAAAATTAATTCGTAATTCAAAATTAAATTTTATTAATTAATTAAGATCAGTATATAAATAATTGGTTTACAATTAATAATCAGTTGATTTCCAAACATTGGTTTATACGCAAACCCGGTTTATTAAACTAACCATGTCTAAACCAAACCTAATAACCAAACCAATACTAAACCTAATCTACGCCACTTTGTCGTCGCCTTCCTCTTCCATCTTCTCGTCTTACCTTCTTACGTCTCTGTCTTCTCCCTCTTTCTCTTTTTCTTCTTCTTGCTCGGCTCATCTACACCAGCACAGCTTCATATCCGGCTTCTTCCTGTAACAAGAACAAACAAATCAAAAATCAAATTAGTTTCGAAATCTAAAACTTCAACTCCAAACTTTTACACTATCAGAAACTGATTACATTGAAACTCAGATCCTAAACAACTCAGATTAATTTCGAATTGTCTTAAACTTAACAGTATCAATTGAAATAAGATCAATCATAGACATAAACAAATTAATCAATCTTCTCAAACTCAAACAGAAACATATAAGACAGATTCTGCACAAGCAAACACAGATCTGATTTTTCTGCAAGAATATGATAACTCTAACCTGAGAAAGTTTCATACTTTTTACCCTTCCGTTGGAAGAAGCTTCGCACCGGACGACGAGTGGACGATGCTCAAGCCTCAGCGTGAGCCTCGCGCTCTGGTTCAGTTTCAGTGATGAGAGAAAGACGAAAACTGTCGAGAAGGAGACGACCATAATCATCATAGAGAAGACAAGATCTTTGCTTTCGAGAAGGAGTCGATATGCATATGCATCACTTGCTTTTCTCTCTCTCTCTCTCTATCTCTCTCTCTCTCTCTCTCTCCCTCTCTCAAACACAAGATCTGCTCAAATCTCTGGAAAATAATTAAAAAAATAATAGATGAACAATTAATCTCAGTCGTTGATTCATTATCATCCAAGGGTGCAAATGGTGATCCATGCCAAACCAATAGAAATAAAGGGTGAGGATAGATAGAAGATTGATTTTGGGCCTTTGATTTTGAATCAATCAATGGCTCAAACTAAAAACAATATAAAATTGTCTTTTTTGTATTTATAATTATTGTAAAATTATTGAAAGTTTAAAATTTATATTATGTATATGGAAAATTTATGTATATATGATATTAAATGTTTGAAAATAGTATTTAGGGTTAAGATGAATAGTGTTAAAATTTAGATTTACGTTTAAGATAATGGTTTAAAATGTTGAATGGTTCAATATCTAGAAGATTAATTAAAACTTTTATTTCATTAAGAAATTATGTTATACATTTAAATTTATAAAAATAATGATATCAGATTAATAAATTATCAGTTTTCACTTTGTAAAGCAATTTTAAATTAAGTAAAAGTAATGATGCGAGATTAATAAAATTAAGTAAGTTTAGGGTTTGGAAAATAGTGTTTTGGGTTTAGACTAAGAGTTAGGTATATGGTTTGAGTTTTTGAATAGACTTGGAGTTTAAGTATAAAATTTATATTATAAGTTTGAAAAGATTAGATTTATGACTTAGCATGTAGGGTTTAAGTTTGGGGTTTAGGGTATTAGATTTAGGGTGTAGATTTAAAATTTAATGTTTGAGGTTTAAAATAGAAATTTGAGATTAGATTTTTAGAATTATTAAATTTTGAGTTTAAGTTTAAGATTGAAGTTTTAAAAATTTATATTTAGGGGTTTAAACCCTATAATTAAATATATATATATATATATATATATATATATATATATCACTCTTTTAGGGTTTGAAATTTATAATGAAATTTGAGGATAAAACTTTAACAGATTAGACTTTTGGTCTTTGGGGTTTGGATTTTATACTCTAATAAATCACAAATAAATAATAAAATAGCATATGTTTTTCATTAAAAATCCAAAACATTCAAGGATTTGAGATTACTAGTATGACAATATTTCTAAGTATATTTTTTTATGGCTAACTCTACGTTCAACTTCTCAAGAGCTGCATATGTTAACATTCAATCTCTGCTCCCACGTCATCTTCTCCAACCAAGTTTCTCATCTTCTTCAATATCAAAACTCAGATCAGCTCATACGGACCATAATCCTCAATAATGAGCTTCACCATTTAAATTTTCACGAGCTCCTCTGCTTCGTGTTCTTCTCCCTGTGAACAAAACCAAAGCATGTACACATTATTATAACTCTATATAAGACAAAGCCATAAGTCAAAAGCAAGAACAAATATGGAAGTCCACCTGCAGTCTCTGAGCAGACACGAGACACAAACGCATTATCTATCTATAATAATTAAGATAAACACCAAAATTCAAACTCACCACAACACAAACATACAGAAACAGAGGAGTCTTAGTGATAGATACCTTTGATAGTTTACCTGAACTTGTCTCAGAGTAGCTTTCTTGATCAGAACTTGATTCATAACCGTTCGAGACATTAGTAAAAACATGAAGAGAAGCAATCCTGCGAGAGAGAAAGAAGAAAGGAGAAGCCATAGCAAACTCAACAATCTCCATCAAACTCTGTTTCACTTTGAGTAAACACACATGCTCCACTTCTCTTTATCTAGAGCAACTGCAAGAGGCTCCAAGTAACTGAAAACAGCAGTAAACAAAAAAATAAACCCAAGAGTGTAGATAGATTGGTGATCACAAGGTGAGAAAACTCATAAATCCATTAAGTTTATTAAGAATCAAGTCAAAGCTTACAACTTTAACTTACTAATCCCCTGTTCCTGATGAATCAATGTTATTGCATCGTTCAGAACAGAGAAACGAAAAAACTAACCTGGAACTGAGATTGAAATGACACAAACAAACACAAAATCAGCAGGTTACGGAACTGAACCATCGAAGCCTCTTCTCCTCCTCCGCCATCTCTGTTTGTAGCTCACATCTGACTCGAGTAGCGTTGTCGACGAAGCTTTCATCATGGCTGAGAGAGGTAGACAGAGAGAGGACTGAACTGAGACAGTTTAAATCGTGAGAGGCTGATTCGAGCCGAGCCAATCTATGTGCGTTGATCTGATGATTTTGTGATTTTAGATTAATCACAATCGTGAGAGAGAGGTTTGAATGGATAGATGAAAAAGATTAATTTTAGGCCACAAGATCAAAAACAATCAATGGCCACAAATTGTAATTCTAATTTTGATAGACTGACAAATAAAGAGAAAGTGAGAGGATTAACTAAATTTGACTTGTGACCTTTGGATTAAAACCAATCAATGGTCCAAAATTAATCAATCAAAAACATTTTTTTTACTATAGTTGTTTTAGAAATTTAAAACTTAATGTTTAACAAATTTTATTTATATAAAAACTAAATTATATTCTAATTACTGATCATATTTATTTTGTATTTAAAAACCATAGTTTAAAAATTTGAGTTTAGAGTATATGTGATATGATTTAGGGTATATGATTTGTGTTATGATATACATTTCGAGTTTAGGTTTAAGGTATTAGAATTTAAATTTGAAACTAAAATGTTTTAAAATAAGAAAAAGATTAGAATTTTACGATTTCTAGTTAGAGTTTAGGATACATAATTAATTTAGGATATGATATGATATATATATATATATATATATATATATATATAATATTCATAGACAAAAAAAAATTTCTAATTAGAGCTTATGGTATATGATTATTTTAAAAAATAATAAAAAGATCAGAATTTAAATATTTTTAGTTATAGTTTAGGGTATATGATTAATTTTTAAAATTAGTTTTCAAGTTTGGAGTTTAGAATAAGGTTTGAGTAGAGAGTTTGAAAGTTAAAGTTTTGGGGTATTTATTTAAGATCTGAGGTTAATTTCTAAATATATTATTTTTTGAGTTTATATTTAAGATTGAAGTTAAATTTGAGATTTGGAGTGAGAGGAAAAATGAAACAAGGGTGAGAGGAAAAATCAATTATTTTCCGCTTTAGTTTTGCATAGTGTTAGATTTTCGCAAACGCTATCTAAAAGTAAGAGGTATGTCAACCATAGCATAATCGAAAAAAACGCTATCATATTCTGCTATTAATACTCACATTTCCTGTAGTGTATTAGAGATTTATTAAGAAGGGATTCGAACAGGACTTGGGGGCTACAAACATTAAGGCTTGATTCATAAAAATTCTATAGGTAAAGGATTAGAACAGGACTTGGTGGCTACAACCATTAACGTTTGCTTCACAAATAATCCTAGGATGTAGGTCAAAAAGAAGTGAACAGGACTTGGTGACAACCACCATTAAGTCTTGAGTCATGGAAGCCTGTCCAATCTTGGTCTTTTATCTTGCAAATGTAAGCAGACTTTGACAAAGAGAGAATATTAGTAGAGAGAGAGTATATGAACTAATGTTTACCTGCAGGTCCAGATACTTGTTTGAAAATCCTTCATCCTGTGATCGATACTCCCAACGTAAAGCCTGCACTTTTATTTATGCTAAGAAATGAAATGAGGTTGGTAGAGGGGAATGCCAGACAAGATTTGCTAAGTTGTTAGCTAGGTGAATTTGGTTGCTAAGCTAGGATATAGTATGATGTGCTTTTGTGATTGGGAATTCTTAGATGTGAATTACAATATTGTAGAGGTGATGATTCTAAGTTTAAAATTGTGTGAGTCCCTGTTGTTTTCAAACCTCTTTCAAAGAGACTACTAGTCTGCTTTGCTTGAGGACAAGCAAAAGAGCAAGTCTAGGAGAGTTGATAGACCATGGATTTTACCCATTAATAGCAATGGTTTATAAGTGTTTTAAGATATATTTACTAATATATAGAGTATATTTAAGTAATTACAGGTTCAGGTACTAACTAGAAGAAAATGATGTATTTGGAGCTACTTGGAGATCTTTTGAGCTTTGCTGGAAATAGGAGATGGTCAACGGTTACCAAGAAATATCGACCGACGGTTGCCAACAAATATCGATCGATGTTGACCTCTTCTCATCGATCGACAGCGAAGCCACCCGAGAGTTAATGACAAATTAGAAGATTTCAAGTTTCACAAAAGTTTCAATAATTACATCTTAAGTCTCTGGCCGCCTGTTAGGCTATTTATTAGGGGTTTTGTATCATTTTAGAGAAAGACTTGCCTTTTTTTTTTTTGTTCACTTAATACTTTTCATTAGAAAACTAGAAGTCTGGGCCTGGCCCAATTACAACACTAAAGCTGAGTTGAAACAAAGAGACGATCGAAGGGTCGCCTTAGCTAAAGAATCCGAACGAAAGATAGAGAAAGACTTGCCTAGAGACCTTTTTAGACCTAATTTGGAGGAAGCAAGAGGCCACCATTGAAAGGAGAGAGCTTAGGATTGGAGAGATAGAACAACACTGCAAAACAAAGAAGATCTTGAATTCCCTTGCTTTCACTTATTATGTTGCTTACTTTTATTGTTTATTTCATGTAACTTCTATTTAAGTATTATTCAGATCATCATAACTATGTGTTTTATGATTATGTCTGAGTAGTCCTTACTGTTAGATTTAGGTTTCTCAATAGGTTGATAAATGTATTACTGACACAAACAATTGTTAGGGTGTTTAAAAATATAGTTCTTTATCTAGTTGTGCTTAAAGCTAAGTTTAGGATTGATCATCCTTTAAACTTAGATCTTAGGATTAATTGAGATCAAGCCATTGCTTGACTCAATGTCTGAAAATAAACTAGTATGATCTAACTGACTAGATACAGATGAGAGTTGATCTAGTAAGTTAGAGAATATAAAGCAAACCTGTCCTTAAAGCTTTCTCGAAGAAGTATCGATCGACGCAGCGACAGCCTTGTCGATTGATATTTTGAAAGGTGTATCGATCGATATTCGTAACGAATAATCGATCGACACTTTCTCGTGGTTAACATACGAGAGTTAAAATCCGAGATCCAGATTAGATAATCTAATTGATTATATCTGAGTTTGAATTCAAGAACAATTAATATCAATAAATCCCTAAATACCCAATTTAAGTATTACTTATCATACCTGAGAACATACCTGAATCTAGCTATTCTCCCAACTATTAACAACCTCAAAACAAATCAATCGAGTAATAAACTTGCTCAAAAATCTAGTTACTGCTTTAAAACCTATAAACCAATTAATCTAGCCTATTTCAAAGACCATAATCTATTGTGTAATCCTAGAGTCTCTGTGGATTCGATCCCTAATTACTACATCTGAACCTCTTATTTGATAGAGTAATTCACTCCCTAGGGTAATTTGAGTGATATCATCGATCAACTTCCGTATTTTTAGATTATCTATTGTCTAGATCTAAGACCTCAGCTGTTGCATGTTGGTCTTACGAAAGTGTCGATCGATGTTCCTACTAGAAAGCTTTACCGCGCGGGTTTGACTTGTTCACTAGGTTAAACTAAATCAGTTGTATCTTGTTTCTAGCGATCTTAGCGCAATGTAAACTAGATCAGACAAAGGACCATGCTTTCGCTTGCACCTAATTATCTATAGACAAAGTCCTAGTTAGCTACTCTAGAACACATGCATTAAAGAACAATTAAATTGATTGATATCCTAACAACTTAGCAATTCTATATTTTGGGCTAATCCCTCATGAATATCTGAACCCTAAATCTAACAAAGAGAACTACTCAGACATAGCTAAGCAATTTATAACAAGATAGTAATAAAACTGTATAGAATAGATAGGAGTATAAAAACTTGGAGTTTCGATACAAATCTCTGAAGGAGTCTTGGATCTTCTCTCCAAACCTAAAACTATAAGTATTTTGCTGTGTAAGAAAGTATGAAAGCGTGTGTTGCCTAGAACAGTGGCAAGCACAAAAGTGTTAGGTTAAAAGCGTGTGAGACTTGGGCTTTAAGTCGGCTGGAACCAAGGCTGATCTTTGCGCGCTTCGACGTCGATTGACGACACAAGGTGTGTGTCGATCGATTATCATCTTCAAACGCCGACCGCTGGACTGGTTCGATGGTCAGCTACGGGTCTTTCTCATTTTAATGATCCAAAATCACAAGTTTCCTCCAAATCACTCCAAAACGTGGAAACATATTAAAAAGACTCCAAAATAACTATAATGTATCTAAAAACACCTATATACCATCGGTAAAAGTGGGTAAAATCCATGGTATATTAACGCTCTTCCTCAGCCTTTGCCGCAGCAGCAGCAACCTGGGCACGCTCTTCCTCAGCCTTTGCAAGAAGAGCAGCTTGTTCTTTAATTTGGCGTTGAGCTTCTACGAGATGCTGTTGCAACTGCATGAAAGAAGACAAGCTTCTTGGGTCATTTGGCATTTCCTTAAGTCTGTCTTCAAGCTTCCAAGGCCATAAATTTGCCCTCTGTCATTGGTGAAAGTGGCCTACAAAATGAAAATGAAAATGAATAGTGAGACTATATCAATAACAAGCAAAATCAACCGAAAACATAAGACATAAACGTTGACTGTAAGAACCCAACCTGAATAAACAGATCATTATCACCCAACCTGAATAAACAGATCATTATCCTCTTCTACTGATAGTGGTGGATGCTGCCCGTTCGAGGTTTCGGTGTGATCAGTCTCAAGGCCGGTCAACTTTGCTTCTTTTTTCTTCTTGTAAGCTTCAGCTATTTTCAGCTTTGAAATCGCTAAAGGTTCCGTCTGATTTTGTATGAGCTCTGATGAATACTTCACCAATGCTCACTGGTCTTCCCAATTCAACAACCTGAAGTGATATGGAAGAAAAAATCAGTATAAAATGTAAAAAAACCAAACATACAAATCAAATTGAATCACTAAGCAGTAGGGACTCACCATCTCTTGTTCGATCAACATATAAGACTTCTGGCCAGAGTTATGCTTGTGAGCACCAAGACCTTGACGATCAGACATTCTAGCTGCTGATGTTGTCGCACTCTTTGCAACCGCTGCGTCAGTGTGCCAATAGTCTGTCATTTTTTTCCAGAGTGTGTCGTGTATCCAAGTAGGTTGCTCCCGAGAAGTTCTTGCTGAGCTGACCATTTCTTTCATACGTTTTTGACAAATGGCCTTGAAATGTTCTTGAACAACACCAGTCAATGATGGATGCCATGTGTGATTTTTCTACAAAAGAACATAGAAGATACCAGTTAGCCATCAAAAACCAAAGAATTAAGAGAAAAAACAGAGTCTAACAAGCTTGATTATAGCTAGTTATAACAAATAAAATGACTGAAGTTATGACAATTAAAATGACTGAGGTTATAGCAATAATAATTATAACAACTCAAAGACAGAAAAGTTTACGGTGAATTCCACAAAGTAACGCTCTTGTCGGTGTCTAGGAACACGAGACCAGCTGTAGTAAGTCTTATTAAACTTGTTCTTTAAAATCTTGGTAAACTTCCGGGTCAACCTCGACGTATCCAAACCTACAAACATATAAATATGGTCAAAAAACTTAGAGAAACTGAGGACAAACCTATAAAATAAAAATTTAAATTGAAAAGAATGCTTTTGCGCAGAGTTGATTATAACAGGTTTAATGAAATCTTTTTTTTAGCAAAACACAAGAAGACAAGGTTAGATTTCTACAATTTTCATCAACAAATCAACATACTTGACAGATTGTAGCTAGATTTCTACAATTTTCAATACCCTGAATCAATTGTAGCTACAATTTTCAATACCCTAAACATAAAAGACAATTGTAGCAAAGGGATACAACGACTGATTTTGCGACTGATTTATTTATTCGTAAAAAGTTGGTACACCTAACTGGCAACGATATTCACGTGTTTTACACTGGTTTTTAACGACTGAAATGTGATTGTTTAACCCAAAATATTTCAAATTGGCGAGCGATGGCCAATCGATATTTACCGACTTCTTATTAGTCGCAAATCGGTCCCGAATTTACGAATACATTGCTACTGTTTTGTTCAGTCGGTATTTAGCGACTGATTGCCGACCGTTTTATTTTGATCGCTCGTTGGTCGTTACACAAACGGTAATCAGTCGGTAAATTTAGCGACTACATAGGCAGTCGGTAAAATCGGTCGGTAAATACATGTTTTCTAGTAGTGGTATGAATCCAAATGTTTTTCTGAAATCATTTTAAAGCGTTGATTGCAGAATATTTGTCAATGGATGGATTAATGGTGAGATCTCATCAACTTTTACTAAAGCGATTAATTAATTTCACGAATGATGTGTACCCGCAAAATAGACTCAAAACCAAAAGTCTAAAAGAGCCACAAGCTTCATTTCAAAAAGACAAATTCACAATCAAACATAAATCAGCAAAACACATGATAGAGTTTCGAGCGGAAACCTTAAGCGAGAATGTATTTTTTATTGAGAGGAAGTAAGCTTCGGTCGAAGCCTGGTAGATTCGACTTAAGTTGCGCGATTTGATCTTTGATTTCAGCTCTCGTATTGTCTGATGCGCTCAAACGCTCATATGTGCAGTACAACAGCTCCGCCAACGATCGCTTCAAAACCTCCATCTCCTTGACGGTTCTATTGCTTCATCCACCACCAATACAACCGATACTCTCTCATCCGTCTCCAGACTCCACTAATCTTTTACATTCCTGAATCTGGCTATGAAATTTGCCTGTTAAGGTGATGGTGGTAATAATAAACTCGTAGTGGCGTTAGCAAAGCTATTACTGAAAGCAACTTTTCATCCAGCGTGTGGATACTCAGTGACTGCCATTACAATCTCTTCCTGCAAAAAGTACATGAAAATTAGGAATCGAAAAGCAATGTTTTGAAATGGGTTTGGATTAAGAGAATCGGATTATGTTTATATAAGGTGATCAATAGAGGGGGTTGGAACAGTTAAGTTGCTTATGATGGAATAATTAAATAAGGGTTTTACATCTTTACTCTCGCCGACTTGTACCTTCCAGCGAACTAGCTTTCGTCGGCTTGTTTCCACCGTTTCTTTCCTCTTTTGTAACACAATCAAACGATTCATTGATCCAATAAAACGTCTTTGTCACGACCCACCGACGAGAACTCGTCTCCTTTTCTTAACTGGTTTATCAACAGTACTCGTTCAAAAGCATATCTTCTACACGAGCAAGCGGATGACCGACCCAGAGACTCGATGCCCTACACTCGAGAAAATGGCCGTTTCCGTTATTACTTCAGCGAGGAAGCTACGTCCTTACTTCCAATCGCACATGATCGAAGTACTGATGAATCATCCCCTTCGCACCATAATTCAGAACACCAATCAGTCTGGACGATTATCGAAGTGGGCTATCGAGCTTAGTGAGCATGATATTGTGTTCAAAAATCAGTCGGTAGCAAAATCGCAGGTCCTCGCCGATTTCCGATCGAACTCGCGCCAGAGCTAGAGCAGGACCTAATCCTTCCGAGTCAAAACTGGATTCTCCACGTCGACGGTTAGTCGACTAACAAAGGATCGGGAGTAGGAGTCCAACTGCAGTCACCAACAGGCGAATTAATCAGGCAGTCGTTCAGCTTTGGTTTCACCGCTTCAAACAACAAAGCAGAGTACGAGTCGCTCATCGCAGGATTACGACTTGCTAAGGAGGTCAAGGCAAAATGGCTCAGTGCGTACTGCGACTCACAACTCGTCACTAGTCAGTTCAGCGGCGACTACAACGCCCGCAACGAGTGAATGGACGCCTACCTTAAAGTCGTCCAAACACTCGCTAAGGACTTTGAGTTCTTCGAACTCACCAAAGTCCCAAGAGGGGGAAACGTGTGCGCCGACGCCCTCTTCGCCTTAGGCAGCAGACTACGACATCAAGTTAAACGAACCATCCCGATCCATAAGATCGAGAAACCGATCATCGAGCTAACATCCGAAGGTTGACTTAATACTTTCATTAGAAAACTAGAAGTCTGGGCCTGGCCCAATTACAACACTAAAGCTGAGTTGAAACAAAGAGACGATCGAAGGGTCGCCTTAGCTAAAGAATCCGAACGAAAGATAGAGAAAGACTTGCCTAGAGACCTTTTTAGACCTAATTTGGAGGAAGCAAGAGGCCACCATTGAAAGGAGAGAGCTTAGGATTGGAGAGATAGATCAATACTGCAAAACAGAGAAGATCTTGAACTCCCTTGCTTTCACTTATTATGTTGCTTACTTTTATTGTTTATTTCATGTAACTATTATTCAGACCATCATAACTATGTGTTTCATGAATATGTCTGAGTAGTCCTTACTGTTAGATTTAGGTTTCTCATTAGGTTGACAAATGTATTACTGACACAAACAATTGTTAGGGTGTTTAAAAATATAGTTCTTTATCTAGTTGTGCTTAAAGCTAAGTTTAGGATTGATCATCCTTTAAACTTAGATCTTAGGATTAATTGAGATCAAGCCATTGCTTGACTCAATGTCTGAAAATAAACTAGTATGATCTAACTGACTAGATACAGATGAGAGTTGATCTAGTAAGTTAGAGAATATAAAGCAAACCTGTCCTTAAAGCTTTCTCGAAGAAGTATCGATCGACGCAGCGACAGCCTTGTCGATTGATATTTTGAAAGGTGTATCGATCGATATTCGTAACGAATAATCGATCGACACTTTCTCGTGGTTAACATACGAGAGTTAAAATCCGAGATCCAGATTAGATAATCTAATTGATTATATCTGAGTTTGAATTCAAGAACAATTAATATCAATAAATCCCTAAATACCCAATTTAAGTATTACTTATCATACCTGAGAACATACCTGAATCTAGCTATTCTCCCAACTATTAACAACCTCAAAACAAATCAATCGAGTAATAAACTTGCTCAAAAATCTAGTTACTGCTTTAAAACCTATAAACCAATTAATCTAGCCTATTTCAAAGACCATAATCTATTGTGTAATCCTAGAGTCTCTGTGGATTCGATCCCTAATTACTACATCTGAACCTCTTATTTGATAGAGTAATTCACTCCCTAGGGTAATTTGAGTGATATCATCGATCAACTTCCGTATTTTTAGATTATCTATTGTCTAGATCTAAGACCTCAGCTGTTGCATGTTGGTCTTACGAAAGTGTCGATCGATGTTCCTACTAGAAAGCTTTACCGCGCGGGTTTGACTTGTTCACTAGGTTAAACTAAATCAGTTGTATCTTGTTTCTAGCGATCTTAGCGCAATGTAAACTAGATCAGACAAAGGACCATGCTTTCGCTTGCACCTAATTATCTATAGACAAAGTCCTAGTTAGCTACTCTAGAACACATGCATTAAAGAACAATTAAATTGATTGATATCCTAACAACTTAGCAATTCTATATTTTGGGCTAATCCCTCATGAATATCTGAACCCTAAATCTAACAAAGAGAACTACTCAGACATAGCTAAGCAATTTATAACAAGATAGTAATAAAACTGTATAGAATAGATAGGAGTATAAAAACTTGGAGTTTCGATACAAATCTCTGAAGGAGTCTTGGATCTTCTCTCCAAACCTAAAACTATAAGTATTTTGCTGTGTAAGAAAGTATGAAAGCGTGTGTTGCCTAGAACAGTGGCAAGCACAAAAGTGTTAGGTTAAAAGCGTGTGAGACTTGGGCTTTAAGTCGGCTGGAACCAAGGCTGATCTTTGCGCGCTTCGACGTCGATTGACGACACAAGGTGTGTGTCGATCGATTATCATCTTCAAACGCCGACCGCTGGACTGGTTCGATGGTCAGCTACGGGTCTTTCTCATTTTAATGATCCAAAATCACAAGTTTCCTCCAAATCACTCCAAAACGTGGAAACATATTAAAAAGACTCCAAAATAACTATAATGTATCTAAAAACACCTATATACCATCGGTAAAAGTGGGTAAAATCCATGGTATATTAACGCTCTTCCTCAGCCTTTGCCGCAGCAGCAGCAACCTGGGCACGCTCTTCCTCAGCCTTTGCAAGAAGAGCAGCTTGTTCTTTAATTTGGCGTTGAGCTTCTACGAGATGCTGTTGCAACTGCATGAAAGAAGACAAGCTTCTTGGGTCATTTGGCATTTCCTTAAGTCTGTCTTCAAGCTTCCAAGGCCATAAATTTGCCCTCTGTCATTGGTGAAAGTGGCCTACAAAATGAAAATGAAAATGAATAGTGAGACTATATCAATAACAAGCAAAATCAACCGAAAACATAAGACATAAACGTTGACTGTAAGAACCCAACCTGAATAAACAGATCATTATCACCCAACCTGAATAAACAGATCATTATCCTCTTCTACTGATAGTGGTGGATGCTGCCCGTTCGAGGTTTCGGTGTGATCAGTCTCAAGGCCGGTCAACTTTGCTTCTTTTTTCTTCTTGTAAGCTTCAGCTATTTTCAGCTTTGAAATCGCTAAAGGTTCCGTCTGATTTTGTATGAGCTCTGATGAATACTTCACCAATGCTCACTGGTCTTCCCAATTCAACAACCTGAAGTGATATGGAAGAAAAAATCAGTATAAAATGTAAAAAAACCAAACATACAAATCAAATTGAATCACTAAGCAGTAGGGACTCACCATCTCTTGTTCGATCAACATATAAGACTTCTGGCCAGAGTTATGCTTGTGAGCACCAAGACCTTGACGATCAGACATTCTAGCTGCTGATGTTGTCGCACTCTTTGCAACCGCTGCGTCAGTGTGCCAATAGTCTGTCATTTTTTTCCAGAGTGTGTCGTGTATCCAAGTAGGTTGCTCCCGAGAAGTTCTTGCTGAGCTGACCATTTCTTTCATACGTTTTTGACAAATGGCCTTGAAATGTTCTTGAACAACACCAGTCAATGATGGATGCCATGTGTGATTTTTCTACAAAAGAACATAGAAGATACCAGTTAGCCATCAAAAACCAAAGAATTAAGAGAAAAAACAGAGTCTAACAAGCTTGATTATAGCTAGTTATAACAAATAAAATGACTGAAGTTATGACAATTAAAATGACTGAGGTTATAGCAATAATAATTATAACAACTCAAAGACAGAAAAGTTTACGGTGAATTCCACAAAGTAACGCTCTTGTCGGTGTCTAGGAACACGAGACCAGCTGTAGTAAGTCTTATTAAACTTGTTCTTTAAAATCTTGGTAAACTTCCGGGTCAACCTCGACGTATCCAAACCTACAAACATATAAATATGGTCAAAAAACTTAGAGAAACTGAGGACAAACCTATAAAATAAAAATTTAAATTGAAAAGAATGCTTTTGCGCAGAGTTGATTATAACAGGTTTAATGAAATCTTTTTTTTAGCAAAACACAAGAAGACAAGGTTAGATTTCTACAATTTTCATCAACAAATCAACATACTTGACAGATTGTAGCTAGATTTCTACAATTTTCAATACCCTGAATCAATTGTAGCTACAATTTTCAATACCCTAAACATAAAAGACAATTGTAGCAAAGGGATACAACGACTGATTTTGCGACTGATTTATTTATTCGTAAAAAGTTGGTACACCTAACTGGCAACGATATTCACGTGTTTTACACTGGTTTTTAACGACTGAAATGTGATTGTTTAACCCAAAATATTTCAAATTGGCGAGCGATGGCCAATCGATATTTACCGACTTCTTATTAGTCGCAAATCGGTCCCGAATTTACGAATACATTGCTACTGTTTTGTTCAGTCGGTATTTAGCGACTGATTGCCGACCGTTTTATTTTGATCGCTCGTTGGTCGTTACACAAACGGTAATCAGTCGGTAAATTTAGCGACTACATAGGCAGTCGGTAAAATCGGTCGGTAAATACATGTTTTCTAGTAGTGGTATGAATCCAAATGTTTTTCTGAAATCATTTTAAAGCGTTGATTGCAGAATATTTGTCAATGGATGGATTAATGGTGAGATCTCATCAACTTTTACTAAAGCGATTAATTAATTTCACGAATGATGTGTACCCGCAAAATAGACTCAAAACCAAAAGTCTAAAAGAGCCACAAGCTTCATTTCAAAAAGACAAATTCACAATCAAACATAAATCAGCAAAACACATGATAGAGTTTCGAGCGGAAACCTTAAGCGAGAATGTATTTTTTATTGAGAGGAAGTAAGCTTCGGTCGAAGCCTGGTAGATTCGACTTAAGTTGCGCGATTTGATCTTTGATTTCAGCTCTCGTATTGTCTGATGCGCTCAAACGCTCATATGTGCAGTACAACAGCTCCGCCAACGATCGCTTCAAAACCTCCATCTCCTTGACGGTTCTATTGCTTCATCCACCACCAATACAACCGATACTCTCTCATCCGTCTCCAGACTCCACTAATCTTTTACATTCCTGAATCTGGCTATGAAATTTGCCTGTTAAGGTGATGGTGGTAATAATAAACTCGTAGTGGCGTTAGCAAAGCTATTACTGAAAGCAACTTTTCATCCAGCGTGTGGATACTCAGTGACTGCCATTACAATCTCTTCCTGCAAAAAGTACATGAAAATTAGGAATCGAAAAGCAATGTTTTGAAATGGGTTTGGATTAAGAGAATCGGATTATGTTTATATAAGGTGATCAATAGAGGGGGTTGGAACAGTTAAGTTGCTTATGATGGAATAATTAAATAAGGGTTTTACATCTTTACTCTCGCCGACTTGTACCTTCCAGCGAACTAGCTTTCGTCGGCTTGTTTCCACCGTTTCTTTCCTCTTTTGTAACACAATCAAACGATTCATTGATCCAATAAAACGTCTTTGTCACGACCCACCGACGAGAACTCGTCTCCTTTTCTTTACTGGTTTATCGATAATACTCAGTTCAAACAGTTGGCGCCCACCGTGGAGCCGACAAAGTAGCATCAGCAAGATCATGGCTCACTCAGACTCGCCGTCCGGCGACGAGTCACCTTCGACAGACGCTGCTCCGACAGCAGCAGCTTTCGAAGACATTATACTAGAAATAATGGCTCAGCAAGACGCCATTCCGAAGGCGACGAACGAGCAACTCGCCACTATCGCCGCAATCTTAGCTCCCTTAGCTGGAAACTCGGCAGATACAGCCACAACGGTTTGAAAACAGCTGTTCGACACCTATCGAACAGCCGGCGTCGAGACCATGGCAAATACAAACACCGTCCAAATGTAAACACCTGGCGGTCCAGATCTCACAACTATCCAGAATCTTGCAGAGCTTAAGCAGTCGGTCCTGGATATGAAGGACAAGATCCTCCAAGGACCCACTTCGGCGCCGTTAATCGAACGTGTTCTCGCCTAAACCCTAAGGACCCCGTTTTCCCGGCGAATCACCACCGACCGACAGAGAAAATCTGTCTTCCGTCTTTTAACGGAAAAGCCGACCCCACAGAGCATATCACCGCCTTCAACATCGCGATGGGTCGGACTAACTTTTCCGATGAGGAGAGATACGCTGGGTATTGCCGACTCTTCGTCGAAAGTCTCCAAGAACCAGCACTCGGTTGGTTCACTGGGTTAGAGGCAGACTCTATCAACACCTTCCAGGACCTCTCAGCCACCTTTCTCAAGCAGTACATCATGTTTACAAGGCATGGAGCAACCTTATCCGACCTCTGAAATTTGTCTCAGGGCGAAAATCAGAGCCTCCGCGACTACATGGAGAAGTCAAAGTTGTCGTGTCGAAGGTACATATCCTGGACAGCATCGCAGTCGACGCTCTGATGAATACTCTCTTTTTCAAATCCTTTTTCGCGAAGATCTTTATCGAAACCCCACCAAGTTGCTCCAGGACGCTATCGCCAGGTCAAACAACTTCATCCGGATGGAGGAGGACACAGCAGCGATATTCAAAAAATGAACGTGACAACCAAATCGGCAGCCCTGAAGGCCGCTGAGGCGCGTCAGGAACCACGACAGCATGCCCTCAACAATAAACCACGGCAAAAGAAAAATTACGTTTATGTCGTCGAGGAAAACGAGCTCTTGGGGTCCAAAGTTGTCGTGCGCGAAAAAGGATGGAACGTTTGGGATCGAGCGACCGACGAACAGCCGCAAACTACTCCAGCGCCTTCAAGTTCGAGTTCTAGCTCCCCCGACCTAAATCAGTGGTGCAGCTACCATAAGTCCAAGGCACACGATACGAGGGACTACAAGCATCTAGTCGATGCTCTCTTTACATCCTACGAAAAAGGGACGTCGAACGTCGAGTTACCCAAGCCAAGGCCGAACAACGCCAAGAACTGGAGCAAAAACAAAGAAAAGAAGGCCCAAAAGCCTCAAGACAAGGCCAGTGCTCGACCCAAACACGCAGAGGATGACAAACCGAACGAACAAGATGAAGATGAGGCATGTGCCAACACATAGCAGCCTCGCAATCGGAGGCGCGTCCAAGTTATCCTCGCACGACCATGTTCTTTGTCAGACGAAGAAGAAGATGCCAAAGTCTGTAACTTGCAAGAGCATGCCGCCGGGCTCCAGAGCAAAAGCAGCGATCCAATCGGAACATGCGATTTATGAAGTAAGCTTAAGAGAAAATCACATGCAGCCGAGAGCACGCACGCGCAGTCATCAACAAGTCTAGGGCTAAACGAGTCGAGAGCAACAGCATCTGACCCCGTTTAAAACCTCGAGTCCTCGACCTTCGCGATCGTCTCAACTTGAGATCAGAAGACCTCAGGATAAGGCTCAATCGACCAAAAAGTTCCGACTTGAGACGAAAGTTGGAAGAAACGAAGGCCAAAGCTGGTGACAAAGCCGAGCCAATTATCGAAGACCTGTCTGACGACCTGAGGATCCAGCTTCGGAACAAACATGCAGAACGCGCTACATTCCTAAATTTAATCATTGGAGGCTCGCCCCCTTGCGGTGACTCGGTGCGCTCAGTCAAAGACTATCGGCGACAAGCCCTAACCTTAAAGAAATAACCGTTGAAGCCCGAGAATGATCATCAGATCACTTTCTCGCCTGACGACGCCGCCGGTGTCAACCTACCCCATAACGACCTTGCAAAACTGCTGATAGACACAGGAAGCTCAGTCGATCTGATCTTCCGAGATACACTCGAAAAAATGGGAGTTGACCTGCGTGACATGAAACCATCGTCCAGATCCCTCACAAGATTCAACAGAGCTTCCGAGACGATGATTGGCACGATCAAATTACCAGTCTACGCATGCGGAGTGACGCACACTGTCAAATTCTCCGTGATTCGCACGTCGGCACCATATAACACGATCCTCAGAACCCCCTGGTTGCATTCGATGAAAGAGATATCATCAATGTACCATCAGTGCGTAAAGTTCCCAGGACCCGATGGCCAAATACAAACCCTTCGAGGAGACAAGCAGGCTGCACGTGACCTATTGATTGCTACCGTAAAAATGCAGCAGTCAACTCCTCGCATCAACGCGATCTCGAAGCAGATCCAGCCTCAGAAGGACGAGATCCTGGAGATCTCAATTGACGAGGCCGACCAAAGAAAGGTAATCCGAGTCGTTGCATTCCTCTCCGACGAAATGCAACGCGCGATCATCGACTTTCTGAAGCAGAACATGTCCACGTTTGCATGGACCGCCTCAGATATGAATGGTATCAATCCCACCATCACGTCCCACAAGTTGAATGTAGATCCGACTATCAAGCCCATCCGGCAAAAAAGATGTAAACTTGGTCCTGAGCGAAGCAAATCCGTCAACGAGGAAGTCGAGCGACTGCTCACAGCCGGCTCTATCGCGGAGGTTCGATACCCGGAATGGTTAGCCAACCCAGTTGTAGTTAAGAAAAATATCGGAAAATGGCGCGTCTGCGTCGACTTGACCAATCTAAACAACGCCTGCCCGAAAGACAGTTACCCGCTTCTGCATATCGATCAACTAGTCGAAACGACTACTGGAAACGAACTACTAACCTTCATGAACGCCTTCTCAGGATATAACCAGATCATGATGCACCCGGATGATCGAGAAAAGACAGCATTCATCACGGGCTGGGGGACATACTGCTACAAAGTAATACCGTTAGGCCTCAAGAACGCAGGAGCGACTTATCAACGAGTCGTCAATCGAATGTTTGCCGACAAACTTGGAAACACGATGGAAGTCTACATTGACGGCATGCTGGTAAAGTCACTTCGTGCAGCGGACCATCTCAATCACCTGAGGGAGTGCTTCAAGATGCTGAACGAGTACAGGATGAAACTCAACCCAGCAAAATGTACCTTCCGCGTCACCTCGGGCGAGTTCTTGGGTTACATTGTCACCCAGCGAGGAATCGGGGCGAATCATAACCAGATCACTGCGATACTTGACCTCCTCAGCCCAAAGAACAGGCGAGAGGTCCGGCGACTGACCGGAAAAATCGCGGCGCTTAACCGTTTCATCTCTCGATCTACTGACAAGTGCCTTCCATTCTACGAGTTACTACGCGGTAACAAACGTTTTGTCTGGGATGAGAAGTGCGAAGAAGCATTTGGGCAGCTCAAGCAATATCTTATGACTCCTCTCGTGCTGTCCAAACCCGAAGCCGGTGACACACTCTCTCTCTCTATATATCACGGCCTCTTCTACAGCAGTGAGCAGCGCCCTCATCCGAGAATATCGAGGCGAACAAAAGCCTATCGTTTACACGAGCAAGCGGATGACCGACCAAGAGACTCGATACCCTACACTCGAGAAAATGGCCCTTGCCGTTATTACTTCAGCGAGGAAGCTACGTCCTTACTTCCAATCGCACACGATCGAAGTACTGACGATTCAACCCCTTCGCACCGTAACGCAGAACACCAATCAGACTGGACGATTATCGAAGTGGACTATCGAGCTTAGTGAGCACGACATTGTGTTAAAAAATCGGACGTAGCAAAATCGCCGGTCCTCGCCGATTTCCTGATCGAACTCGCGCCAGAGCTATAGCAGGACCTAATCCTTCCGAGTCAAAACAGGATTCTCCATGTCGACGGTTTGTTGACAAACAAATGATCGGGAGCAGGAGTCCAAATACAATCACCAACAGGCGAATTAATCAGGCAGTCGTTAAGCTTTGGTTTCACCGCTTCGAACAACGAATGAGAGTACGAGTCGCTCATTGCAGGATTACGACTTGCTAAGGCGGTCAAGGCAAAACGGCTCAGTGCATACTGCGACTCGCAACTCGTCACTAGTCAGTTCAGCGGCGACTACGACGCCCGCAACGAGCGAATGGACGCCTACCTTAATGTCGTCCAAACACTCGCTAAGGATTTGAGCTCTTCGAACGTACCAAAGTTCCTAGAGGGGAAAACGTGTGCGCCGACGCCCTCTTCGCCTTAGGCAGCAGACGACGACATCAAGTTAAACGAACCATCCCAATCCATAAGATCGACAAACCGAGCATCGAGCTAACAACCGAAGGAATGACCATCGTGGTGGCCATATCCAAAGCTGTTTCAATGGAAGACGACTCCGCGACAGAACAAATCGATACCCCCGACTGTAGGACAGATTTCATCGACTACCTTGTCAATTTACCCCCCGAGAGGTGGATCGCGAGACGACTCAAAACACGAAGTGCTCACTATGTCATCTTGGATGGAGAGCTCCACCGATGGACCGCAACTAAAGTACTCTTGAAATGCATCCATGGCGAAGAAACACGTCTCGTCATGGCTGAAACGCACGAATGCGCCGCAAGAAATCGTTCTGGAGGACGAGCACTCACATTAAAAGTCAAAAGCCTCGGATTTTACTGGCCAACGATGAACATGGAGTGCGAAGCATACACCCAACCAATGTTCTAAAAATCGCTAGGCGGTAACTAGGCGCTTTATAGAGGACTAGCGACTAGGCGGATTATTCGGGGCCTAGGCGAGGCCTAGGCGTTAGAAAATTATTGATTTATTTTATATATTTTATACATTTGTATAGCATATTTTAGTTTTTAAGTTTAATTATAAAATTATTGTGATAAGTTATCAAAATTAGATATACAAAACAGAAGAAAGTAGACAAATTTGTAGATTTGTAATAATATTATTGCTTTATTTAACATATATAGACAATTATTAGATCGATTTTAACCAATTTTAACTGATTTAGAACAGTTTAAACCAATTTGAATCATATAAATCGGTATAAATCGGATTTTAAGAAAATCGTTTCGGATAGGACCGAGTTGCTGCCTAGGCGGGGGCCTAGGCGCCGCCTAGACCAATTTTTAGAACCCTGCGCCCAACGATGCGATCAATGTCAGTGACACGCTTCGACTATCCATTGCCTGACAGAGCTCTTGCGGACAATGACGGCTCCGTACCCTTTCATGCGATGGGGAATGGACATAATCGGGTCTATGCAAGCTCCCGCCATAAGGGTTTCGTCCTAGTCTTAACCGACTATTTCACGAAATGGATTGAGGCGGAAGCTTTCGCCAACATAACTGAAAAAGAGGTCCAAGGGTTCGTCTGGAAGAACATCATAGGTCGCCACGGCCTGCCTTACGAGATAGTGACCGACAATGGCTCGCAGTTCATATCGAACAAGTTTCAAAAATTCTGTGAGAGGTGGAGGATCCGCCTCAACACATCAAGCCCGAGATACCCGCAAAGTAATTGTCAAGCCGAGGCGTCTAACAAGATAATAATCGACGGACTGAAGAAACGCCTCGACTTGAAAAAGGGATGTTGGGCCGATGAACTCGACGGCGTCCTTTGGTCGCATAGAACGACTCCTCGAGGAGCGACTAAGTCAACTCCTTTCTCGATGGCCCATGGAGTCGAGGCTATGGCTCCCATAGAGGTGAATGTAACCAGCCTACGATGATCAAAAATGCCACAGAACGTCGAGCTTAACAGCGACATGTTACTCGACGCCTTGGACGCTATTGAAGAACAACGCGGCCAAGCACTACTCCGCATCCAGAATTATCAGCATCAGATCGAGAACTACTACAATAAGAAAGTCAGATCTCGACCTCTCGAGCTAGGCGACATCGTCCTACGCAAAGTGTTAGAAATCACCAAGGAGTTGAATGCCGGCAAGCTCGGGACTAACTGGGAAGGCCCATACAAAATCGGGACTAACTGGGAAGGCCCATACAAAATCGCTCAAGTCTTCAAACCAGGACTTTACCGACCCAAAACATCCACCGGTGAACCTTTTCCCATAGCATGGAACTCCATGCATCTCCGACGATATTACTCCTAAAAGAAATATCGAGCCATCGAGTAAATGACAAATCAGTCACTTTTACTCGATCAAATCTAAAGATTACCGAGTGACTGACGTACCGTCACTTTCACTCGCCAAAAAAAAAAAAAAAAAGATTGAATGCGCATCCACTGCCACTTTCACAAGGAGAAAAAGAACTACGAGTGGCTTGATCCTCTCCGAGAGGTACGTAGGCAGCCTTAACCGGTCCAGCTATAACCAAAAAACAAAAACAAACTCTCTCGACGAGAAGAAGCACGACTTGCTTCCGCGATGCTTACGCACGAGCACGACCCTGTCTCTCGAACGACCGTACTACCACTCCCACCCCACGAACGAGCACGTCCTGATCAGACTCGTGTTCAGGGGACTTTCGGTTGTATCACGGCCCCAACCGATACGATTGAGACGATAACTTTCAATCATCTTAAAATTCTTTAAGTATGGTTTGGCCGACCGAATACTTTAAGACTACTCTAAGACCGATCAAAAACCGTTGTCGCTCAAAAATAAGATGATTTTCTTCGCAGTCAGAGCTCAAACGCTACGACGAATCGAACTGTCAGTACTGAGCATTCTGTCTCGATAAACCGTCGAACGACCGATCGATTATCAGATTTACTTCGAGACTAACGAAACTGCTTTACCGAAAAATTGTTAAAATTTCTAAGTCTGAAGCAACGTTTAGCGACTCACTGAAAAGCCAGTAGCAATTCTGAGTCCAAAAACTTTGCCTTACGACTTACTGGAAATTTCGTTAAAAATTCTAAGTCAGAAAACAACGAAATGACTTACTGAAATTTAGGGAAATTCAAAATAGAGTTTTAACGAAAAGGGTTACAACACCAAAAGCCTCGCAGGGCCAAAAGAAACCAAAAAGACTAAGAGAAACAACAACAACATTTGGGGATAATCTTCAGAAGCCTTAACAACTGGGGGAACTGATCCGTCAGGGACGTCGGCGGAAGAATTCGGGGGATCTACGCTGATCCCTTCCGTCTGTTCATCGACGGGCGTGGCTTCTACAGTCTCGACAGGTTCTGACCTTGCACCCGGGCTCTTCTCCGCGTCATCCAACTCCGGACCCATCGTCTTCTCAACCGGATCTCTCTCACTCCGATCCTCCGAAGAAGAGACTGAAATCTCCAAGACCCCTTCACCAACTTGCGTACCTCCCGGCGAGGTTACGACCTTGCCGCCTAACTGCGGAGCATTGTCAGAGGTTTCTTTGGAGGCACCATGCTCGTTTGCAGCAGGCGCAGCGTTGAGTTCGACGAAGGGAGTGGGATCATCAAGACGATCGCCCGACTGTTCGCCACGAGAACTGCTCGGAGTCCCAAGAATGACCGCAGTCCCGGGATCGACAAGGCCGCTGTTTGACCCGTAAGGATAGAGCCCCGCCAAGACATGTTTGTTCATGAACGGTGAGTCGAGTAAAAGTGGAGAGAAAGATAAATCAGTCTTAGGGATCTCACCAACGTCGAGTTGCTTCGCCTCGAGTTCAAAATGCTTTTCCTGTTCAGAGAACACATCGATAACGTCTTGCGGGATATCACGTCCATTCGCCTTTAAAGCTTCAAGGCATTTCTTTGTACCAAAGGCTTGACTGTATATGAGACGGGCATGATCGAAATCCTTATGACGGACCTCCCGGTTACGAATATTGTTGAATCGACGATTGCTCTTTGCGATCATTTCTGTCTGAACCCTTACCCGTTCATGGGTAACCTCAAAACTTCGAGACTCTTTCAACCGGTTGATCTCCCTCATGTGTCTAAGGGACACATCTTTCTTCTCTTCCTCTAGAGTAGCTTTCTCCGCCTCCAAGACCGCCTTCTCTCGTTCGAGTTCCTTAACTCTTTCATGAGACGATCTAAACTTGTCCTTCAACTCCCCAAACCTCTCCAGAAACCCCTCCTTATGGGCTTTCTTTCCCGCGAGCAGTTGATCGCGCTCTACGACAGCCAGATCGATGGTCTTCTTGAACTCACTCGATTTACGAGTAAGGGCCTCGCCCCTCACCTGCGCCAGCTTCTCGGCCTTACCCAGCTGGGCCAGTGTGTCCTTCAACGCCGTGTCGTATTTTTCGATGGCGAAGTTCATGCTCCCGTCACTCTACACAAACAAGAACAACGATCAATAAAAGAGGAAAGGGCAAAGGAGTTGAAGAAAAAGGAGTCTTTATAACAGAACTTTGGTTCGAGCCGCGTTGACATAAGCGTCTTTGAAGAACAGATCGCTCAACGGTGGCATGTCCCTCGGCCCGCCCCGCATCTGGCGGATAAGTTCAGCGCATTCAGCTGACGCATACGAGAGAGGAATGTCCCCGTCATATTTAAACTCTACATGATCGAGAAACTTGATCCCAGATTTCCACAGAGCCCAACCACTTCTCCCGATCGTCGGCGCAGCAACCTGCGGAGGAGTAGGACGACGAACTCCCGCCTCACCTCTCTCCTCTGACGCGTGAGAGTCATCTCGCTCAGTCGAAACCGGCACATCATGGTCGACAGACTGTTTCTTTCTCTTCTTCCTCTCTAGAGGAGCACCCGGCGAATCATTCGATCCGCCTTCAGCACGTGTAGCAGCACCGCGACCAGAACCATCATGGACCACGATCTCTCGACCTTCCGCAACCTCATCGGGCTCGGTCTTCTCTTCGACAAACTTCTTCCTCTTCTTTTCCTTCGTCTTTTTCTTGGAAGGCTCGTTGGATTGCGCCTCTGCCGAAGTCCCTTCGACCGACGAAACGGAAATACCAGAAGCTGCCCGCTTCTTTCCTTTCTTCTTAGTTTTCTCCGGTTCGACTACTTCTGGAGCGAGGCTCCCCTCCGAGAGCTCGGAAACCACCGGATCGGGGACCACCGCCGACTGAGGGCTCGCAGTCAAAGTTTCTTCTCGAGTCGCCTCACTAGAAACTAAAATCGGTTCGTTAATCGACGGACCGCCCAAACAGCTTCCTAACAACGCACTTAGATCTGGCAAGGTTGTCATCTTCCTGGCCTCGTTTATCTTCTTCTGCTCCGCTCTGGTAAAGATCAAGAATCTGCGTTTCTTGCCAGTCACCAACGGTAGCAGATCGGACCACCAATCCCCTGCAAAAATGTCGACAAGTCAGGACACGAGAAGAGTGAGAAGCAATACAGACAAAACATGAAACACTCACTCTTCGAGATCCTATAGACGGCTCGTCGAATCCTCTCGACAGTAATGTTCTCCCAACTCTCTTGAGCAAGCGACGCGACAACGCGAGCGTTTGCTATAAACTCTTCAGGGTAAACGGTTGTGTCCGGGTGATCGAGTGCATCCAAAAGAGCGAGTTGATAAGATTACAGAAAGAATCGCAATGTCAAAGCTATCAACGGTATTCTACCAAGATCGGGGTTCCATAAAAAACGAAAGACATTGCCGGGCGGGTCCTCGAAAGCAAATTCGTCTGACTTGACGAAGAAGTAGAAACGCTGCCAATGATTCGTCCTGTTGGGATAACCGACGATCACGTTGTAGTTCGGCCTCATTTGAATCGAAAACAGTCCATCCCCCATCGACTTGAGATATGTCAATTCTTCGAAGGCTCGAACGCTCATCGACACGTCGATCTCCGCTGCCATCACCATCAGTGCGATCGAGAGACGGAGTGAACCATTAAAAATTGACTGATTACAGCATCACGACGTCTCGCATAGGACGTAATGAGCCGAGGGATCAGAAACCAAAGTTTGGTCTCGTTCTGAAAATAGGACTCGTATACGCATTGGAATCCCACCGGCGGGGACCAAGGCCTTTGGGCCTCCGTAGGGATGAGAAATGTCACTCCAACGCCGCGACATTCCCTGAGTAAGATCTTCACACTGCTAGGAGTCGAGCGAGTCTTTTCAACGTTATCCCAAGTCTACCCCTCGAAAATCCCCTCGGGATGGTAGCAGGTTGGCACGAAGTCGGGAAGAACGGTTTCCCCTTCACTCGTTCCACCTTGACCGTCCCTCGCACAATCTCGAGCAGTCAATGCAACTATCGACCTTTATTCACGAAGCTGCCTCGCAGACTTGGCTACTAGGATCCGCTAAGGCGTGTCCATGTTCGCCGTATCCATCATAGCCTCGCGATGAATCGTCTCAAACTCGGAGAGAGGATCCGTGTCGATGACTTGCGCAGGACTCGACTCGGTCGCTACCGCCTTCCCTTTTTGTTCTCTAGACAATCTACCGCCCGATGACATGGAGAATTCCAGAAATCTATGACTAAAAAGCTAGAGAGAGAAGCAGAGAGAAAGAGAGAGAGAATACCTGAGTCGGATGAAGAATAGAGAAAATGAAAGAAGAGAGGGGTATTTATAAGAAGGAAGCGCCGCATCCCCCGAACCGTCATCATTAGGTCTAGATGCGCCCATTTAGGCGCGTGGATTTCACATCGTCTCGCGACGATTCGACTTCTTGAGGCAAACCGGAGCCGGTTTAGGCCAAAATCAGTGCACATGTCCGAAACCAATGAAAACCGTCGGTTCATCCAAACCAATAAATTCCGACAATCAGTCGCAAGAGATGAGCGAGATTGCGAGTCTAGGACATCTATCCATCAGACCTAGGGGGACTTACTGTTGGGTATGGGCCTGACCCTCCAAAAGGCCCACATGATAGTTGTCCTAACACATGACTATGTGGTAGAGACTCGGCTCGCCGACTCGTGAGCGACTGATTGGCTCGACTCGAGACTACTTTTTGCCGACCGAACGAGTGACTGAAAGCAGTCGACTCGACGACTCAAAACAGCGGCCCGACAGCTCGGCCCAATTGACAAAAGGCCCATTAGGTCAAGACGAATTAGGTTAAAAAGCAACCACCTATAAAAGGGGAAAGAGAGGCAACGAGGAAGGGATCCGTAAAGTACTAAACACTTACTTTCGGCTAGAAACTATGGTTTTACATCTTTACTCTCGCCGACTTGTACCTTCCGGCGAACTAGCTTTCGCCGGCTTGTTTCCACCGTTTATTTCCTCTTTTGTAACACAATCAAACGATTCCTTGATCTAATAAAACTTCTTTGTCACGACCCACCGACGAGAACTCGTCTCCTTTTCTTAACTGGTTTATCAACAGTACTCGTTCAAAAGCATATCTTCTACACGAGCAAGCGGATGACCGACCCAGAGACTCGATGCCCTACACTCGAGAAAATGGCCGTTTCCGTTATTACTTCAGCGAGGAAGCTACGTCCTTACTTCCAATCGCACATGATCGAAGTACTGATGAATCATCCCCTTCGCACCATAATTCAGAACACCAATCAGTCTGGACGATTATCGAAGTGGGCTATCGAGCTTAGTGAGCATGATATTGTGTTCAAAAATCAGTCGGTAGCAAAATCGCAGGTCCTCGCCGATTTCCGATCGAACTCGCGCCAGAGCTAGAGCAGGACCTAATCCTTCCGAGTCAAAACTGGATTCTCCACGTCGACGGTTAGTCGACTAACAAAGGATCGGGAGTAGGAGTCCAACTGCAGTCACCAACAGGCGAATTAATCAGGCAGTCGTTCAGCTTTGGTTTCACCGCTTCAAACAACAAAGCAGAGTACGAGTCGCTCATCGCAGGATTACGACTTGCTAAGGAGGTCAAGGCAAAATGGCTCAGTGCGTACTGCGACTCACAACTCGTCACTAGTCAGTTCAGCGGCGACTACAACGCCCGCAACGAGTGAATGGACGCCTACCTTAAAGTCGTCCAAACACTCGCTAAGGACTTTGAGTTCTTCGAACTCACCAAAGTCCCAAGAGGGGGAAACGTGTGCGCCGACGCCCTCTTCGCCTTAGGCAGCAGACTACGACATCAAGTTAAACGAACCATCCCGATCCATAAGATCGAGAAACCGATCATCGAGCTAACATCCGAAGGAACGACCATCGTGGCGCCCATATCCAAAGCTGTTGCAATGGAAGACGACTCCGCAACAGAACAAATTTAAACCTCCGACTGGAGGACAGATTTCATCGACTACCTTGTCGATGGAAAATTACCCCCCGAGAAGTGAATTGCGAGACGACTCAAAACACGAAGTGCTCACTACGTCGTTTTGGATGGAGAGCTCCACTGATGGACCGCAACTAAAGTACTCTTGAAATGCATCCATGGCGAAGAAACGTGTCTCGTCATGGCTGAAACGCACGAAGGTGCGGCAGGAAATCATTCTAGAGGACGAGCACTCGCATTAAAAGTCAAAAGCCTTGGCTTTTACTAGCCAACGATGAACACGGACTGCGAAGCATATGCCCAACGATGTGATCAATGTCAGCGACACGCTTCGACTATCCATTGCCCGACGGAGCTCTTGCGGACAATGACGGCTCCGTACCCTTTCATGCGATGGGGAATGGACATAATTGGGCCTATGCCAAGCTCCCGCCAGAAGCGTTTCGTCCTATTCTTAACAGACTATTTCACGAAATGGATCGAGGCGGAAGCTTTCGCCAACATAACAGAAAAAGAGGTCCAAAGGTTCGTCTGGAAGAACGTCATCTGTCGCCACGGCCTGCCTTACGAGATAGTGACCGACAATGGCTCCCAGTTCATATCGAACAAGTTTCGAGAATTCTGCGAGAGGTGGAGGATCCGCCTCAACTCATCAAGCCCGAGATACCCGCAGAGTAATGGTCAAGCCGAGGCGTCCAACAAGATAATAATCGACGGACAGAAGAAACGCCTCGACTTGAAAAATGGATGCTGGGCCGATGAACTCGATGGTGTGCTTTGGTCGCATAGAATGAACAAGATGAAGATGAGACATGTGCCGACACAGAGCAGCCATGCAACTGGAGACGCGTCCAAATTATCCTCACATGACCAAGTTTTTCGTCAGACAAAGAAGAAGATGCCAAGGTCTGTAACTCGCAAGAGCATCCCGCCGGGCTCCAGAGCCAAAGCAGCGATCCAATCGGAACATGCGATTTAAGAAGTAAGCTTAAGAGAAAATCACATGCAGCCGAGAGCACGCGCCAGTCCGGGAGCGACCTTCGCACAGTCATCAACAAGTCTAGGGCTAAACGAGTCGAGAGCAACAGCATCCGACCCCGTCAAAAACCTCGAGTCCTCGACCTTCGCGATCATCTCAACTCGACATCAAAATACCTCAGGATAAGGCTCAATCGACCAAAAAGTTCCGACTTGAGACGAAAGTTTGAAGAAAAGAAGGCCAAAAGCCTCAAGACAAAGCCGGTGTTCGATCGAACTCAAACTTAAGTTATAATATATCAACTTCCGGTTGTTTAGATTATCTAATGTTTAGATCTAAGATTTCAACTTTCGTTTGTTAATCCTTAGAAAGTGTCGATCTATACACCTTTCAAAATGCGGATCGATACACCGAGAGGTGTATCGACCGATATTTCTTCTAGCAAGCTTTTGTGAATGGGTTACGTGTTCTCTAATTTCCTAGACCAACTTTCGTGTGCGCCTAGTTAATTAGATCATACTAGTTTGGTTTCAGGTAACAGACCAAGCTTCCGTTTGCGCCAATAAATTATAAGATCTAAGTTTAGGGTGATCAAGCCTAGACTTAGCAGTAAGAATAACTAGATGAAGAACTATTTTAATTCCCTAACAACAATTCATTTCAGCAATATATAGATCAACCTTTGAAGAAACTTAAATCTAACAATAAGACTACTCAGACATATTCATAAAAAGCATTGTGATGGTCTGAATACTATTTCAATATAATAAAATAAAAAAACAAACAAAGTAGAGTAAGAAACAAAGGAGTTCAAAATCTTCTCTCGTATGATGTTCAGACCTCTCTCTCCAATCATAACTCAGAAAACCTAATAAATAGTCTAACAGATGGCCAGAGACTTGCGGTGCAATATCTAGGAACTTCTGGGTAAAACTTATAATTTCTCAAAATCATCATTAAACTTACAGATAGCAAGATGTCGATCGACGCTTCATGTCTTCCGTCGATCAATGTTTGTTGCAATAGTCGATTGTGACTTTATGTTTTCAGCAGAGCTTTCTTCAAAGTTTCGTAATGATCCAAAAGCTGCAAATATGTACAATGAGTACCTGAACCTGTAAAGACTAAAAAAAGACTCCAAATGCATATAAAAGACTCTAAAAATATATATAAATCAAAGGTAAAATCCATGTCATATCAAACATATATATATAATTATGTGTATATCATTTGTCACATAAAAGCTGACTTACCCAACTAATGTCTGGTTAACCAATGTTGTTTTCAGTAACAGCTTTGCTAACGCCATTGTGAGCCTTTAAGTTACTCTTTGTTTGGGTCTGAAAAAAATACGATTGAAATTGAAAAGATCGAAATAACTCTTTTTCCATATTAATCATATCAGCTTTGATGAGATGGTGGCGATATCTCTCCATGCGCGCCAAATAATACCACAAGGTATCTTGGGTTGCCATTTGGTTGTTCACAAAAGCTATCTATCAAAAGTTCTCTGTAGTATTAGACGCATTGGAGTCTTGCTTGTGAATACTTAAAAATCCAACAATGGAGTCATTCCAGCGTAATCCATGTAGGTTACGAGAAATTCAAATAATTGGCGCTTTTAGTGAATGTATTAACGCACTTGACGGAGCATGTGTCGTAGTAAATTTTGGAAGTTGTTATACAGTTGATATTTGGGATAGACATGAACAAACAAGCTTAAGCTTTAAACACAATAAACATATGGGACACGAACATGATATATTTAAATATGGATTGGTTAGGCACACATGGGGGTGTCTACACATGATTCGTTGGTGTTGCAATAAGCGATCGATGAAGATTATGGTGTATTATATTAGAGACGAACAACAAGAATTGGCCTATCGCTTAAAACTCTTCATTAGATATCCCAAAACCCGAAACGAAAACTCCTACAGACTATTAAATGAACATTCTACGACCAAATTCTACTTTTCGTTAAAAGTTAAAAAACACAAGTAACTTATGTTTTACCTTCTGAAGTCGATAATAGGAAAGTAAATGTCTCTATGTTTTTTCACGAGGAGGAGGAACACCGCAAACCCAATCTAGGACGTTCAAATATTTTGATCGAAACACTTCTCTTTCCTGCGCGTAGCAGTGCATTATAATGGCTGTGGAAACGCTGAACACGACCACATCTGCTCTTCTTAGAATCTTGGGCGGTCGAATGTATCCTGCATCTGTCATGCATGTGAAGAAGCTCTCTATTGCCCTCGCTAAGCAGTAGAGTGATATCTCTATCCTTCTGCTTTTCTTTTCAATTGCTAAAGCCAGACCTGTTGGGAACTGCAAAAAAATTCACGGTTTAGTTATAATGTTTAAGGATACATACGTGATACGTGTATGTTGTTGCGAATAGATTTGGTTTGTACCGTTGCTATGGCCACGATCGGTATGCTGCATGTCTCAAATATCCGGAAAAGCAGGCAAGTCCAGGCCCTGGTTAAGACAATTATAGAGACGGTATAAGTTTCGCATTAAGTGAAAAAAAAAAAAAAAAATTGATGAAGTGCCGACAGGCTGACTATGTATTTAGGTTATGATATATAAAGAGCTTTCAAAATTTAGATTCGAACCAGGACGAAGTGCAGTAAGTAGAGAGAAACAAACTTGATCTCGCAGTGCCAAGAAGACCCTTACCGAGTATTGAGTATTGCCTGTGAGATATGAATATGAAAGACTCTGTTGAGGTGATACACAAAATCGTTTAACAAGCAATGGATTCTAGGCGAAACAAAACTTTTTACTTTTTTAGCAGGTCTTGACGATGGACTATCAGCGCTGGGATCAAGTAGACAGGGACATAGACAGGTAACGCCCTCTTGTAAGCTTGAAGGAAAAATGTAAGAGCATGCTTAGTACATGACTCTTTTCCATGAATTATCTACAAGAAACAACATAAGTGTTGAGTAATACTTTTCTACAAGCTTAATAGCATGTAATGCTGCTCGCAATTTACATTTGATAGATTAAAAGAAAACAATACAAACCTACCGAACAGGGGACTTTCATGTTAGGATCAAGTTTGATATCAACTCCAACAGATTTGTAATATTTCTCAATTGCCCTTAAATTGGTGAATGGTTTGGCGCTTGCGATATCTTTAACGCCCTGTATGATAGAAAGATCCTTCCCACCTTGTTTGTTAAGGAAAGATTTGTACGATGAAGGAAGACTATCTTGCTTTAAAATGTACGAAGACCTGAAACGTACACAAAACAAACTAATAAGAGAATGAATCTCTTTAGTCTGCATAATTTCTGTAGAATTCAGACATCTAATATCATTGTAGGGAGAAAGATAACATACAAAATCTGTGAAGATGAGAGACACATGAGAAACAAGTCCCCATGTTTCCATGTAAGCGGCTTGCAAATTGAACCAAACCGTTTGCTTTTAATGCCGCACCGTGACGCAAGAACCGCCGCACGCATCAAAATGTAAACAGCTAAGCTCGTGTGTTGTGTGTTTGGTCCAGTGAGAAGCATAGATGGCCCAGCCACTAAACCAGCAAAAAGAGCCCTCCATTTTGCAGTTCTGGGATTCAGACAAAACACTGATCAAAGAGGTTTTTAAATCTGAAGAGGTTGGAACTACTTTTGGCTACTCAACAAAAAAAAAAAGGATCAAGATAGTGGGAAATGCCTTTGGTCTCCAGCCAAAGAAGAAATAGCTTCATCTACAGAGACAAAAGTACCAGCAAAGGTTCCCAAAAATAGACCGTATCTTAGAGTTTCCTTAATCCCCATGGCAATAGCTTCACTATTCGAGAAATCACCGGTTCTCCTAAATCCATATATCCCAAGATCAAATCAAGCAAAAAATTCCAAAATCAGATATTCGAATTCTGGTTTTTTTTTCTCTTCACAATACCTCGATTGAGAAGAAGATCTACGTCGAGCCAAACGAGCAAAGATGGAGAAAATAGCTAATCCACCTTTGATTCCAGTACCTATGGAGAATGCTTTGATGGAAGCGACGATGATTCTTCGCAGCTTCTCCGAATCATCCGATTTTGATCTAGACGGAGAGCAAGAGGACGAGAGATCGGGTTTTATCGAATTGGACCCGTTGCAATGGTTGCATGTAAGGACAAACGATTCACCGGAATCATCGCCGGTGATTCCATCGATGACGCATGAGCAGCGAGAACCGTTCGACGTCTGGCGAGAGGGTGACATGACGTCGGCAAGAGTAAGGGTTGATCGGATTGCGCCAAAGTGAAAGATAGGTGGGCTTTGGTGGGAAATTGGTTCCGGCGTTTGAAATAAAAGGACAAAGGGGAAGGAACAACCATAAAAGTTGTAAGAGAGTGACGAAGAGAACAACACAGCGAATCAAATTTAGAGTCACCAAGGGTATACAGTTGTCAAGGCTCGGTAGACACGTGTCAGTTGGTTTTTGTTCCTATTCTCTTGATTCCTCTACCTGGGTAACCGTTACAATGGAAGTATGGTCGTAATAAGGTTTTAGTCATGGTCTTTTTAAATGGAGAAAATCAGAGAAAATTGAATTGAAACCTAACCCAGTATCCTCTATGAATATTTATATGTAAAAAGAATTTCTCCCTGACATATCCGGATCAGATGAAAACCAATCCATATCCTATTGAAAACATGAATACCTAGCACTTTTTTTTTTAACAACTAGTTTCATTCATTTTAATGTAACATTACATATGAGATAACATACATACAACCAAATGCAAATAAAATTAAGAGAAATATTACAACACACAAAATAAAATATGAAGAACTGTCTTGATGCGATCTTTATATTTGGATATAGACCATGCCATGAAACTCCAAATTATTCTATGTTTCTTTGTTGTATATAGTATAACAATGACCAGTTTCCAGTTTAGAAATATAGATGTCCATCCGTAAAGAACTCAATATAATGATTCTCTCAAATGAAATAAAAATTCGAATTGCCAGTTTTCAACGATTTTAAGAACATCAACTTACAACAAAAAAAAAACTGTTTCCCCAATTTTCATTATTGCATCCCTGACTCTATACACAGTTTCCATAGTAGTTTTCATGGCAATTGTTTCCAAAGCAACGCGCTAAAAATAAGATCCTTACCACTTAAATCTGGATTTAGCACAAATGGAGTGATTGTCTTGTCGTCGATCATGGCCACGAAGTCCACTCTGGAGATTACAACAACGAAATGGAAGCAGAAGAAGAAATCAGTCAGTTCGTTGTGAGTAAATCTGAATGTTTTCTCCTTTAGGAAGAAGAACAATACGCATAAAATTGTTTTAAAAAAAGGCTTCCGAGATGCCATTATGGAGAGGGAGAGTGTATATATGCAAATTGCAATACGCCAAACGCACACACCGTAAATATACGCCGGTGAAACCGAACTGAGGAAATGAACTCTCGTTTGGATTTTCTTCAAAAAGAAAAAAAACTGTTTAGATTTTGAAAGGCATGGAGAGACAAGGAAGATGAAAATAGAAAGAATCTAACGATGAAATCACCACCGCCCAGTAAAAATTGCAGAAGATATGACAGTTAAGACATCGTCCTTACTATCGCCTTGGAAGTTGGAACCATCCCTCCCAACCGCGTTTAGTTTAAACTTTCACAATGATCATCAAAGACTTGCCTAGCACTTTCTTTATTTAATATATTTCTATGTTAGTAGAACTTTTCATCTTTTATATATAAAAATTCAAGTCATTTTGTCAATTAAATCATCACATCGGATATGTTTTACAAAAAAATCTAATTAATGTTAAATACAAAAAAAAATGTATTTTCGGTTCCAATTTCTTAAAAGACAATAACAAAAATCTTTTTCTCAGATCACCAACACCATGCACTACAAAAAAACACTTGTATAACGACGACGGTTTTCGTGGTTACTTCGTCGTAAAATAGAGTTTACGACGAAATAACTATAAAAGTCATTTCTTCGTGTTCGTCGTAACGTATATTTCTTCGCTAATTTCGTTGTAAGGTAGTATCAATACGAAAGGTTTCGTCGTAAAATAGTATCAATAATTTCGTCGTAAAAGCCACATAAACTATTTCCTCGTAAAAGCCACGTAAACATTTTCCTCGTAAAGTACAGGTAAATTGTTTTCTCGTAAAGTACACGTAAAAGTTTTCCTCGTAAAGTAGACGCTTGATTTTGTCATTCTTTACACGTAATCTTTACGACGAATCTGCGTGTTTTTCGTAATAAATTTCTCTCTAACAATTTTTTCAATTTCCTCGTTAATTAGACGTAATTTAGCTACGAATTTGCTTTGATTCTTTATTTTTTACAAAAAAATAAATCAAATATATTTTTAAATTTATTACAAAAAATAAATCAATACGAAGATATTTTATAAATATTTAAATTTCAAATTTATAATACAATAAAAAGAAGAAAAGAAAACTAGGAGAATTTTCCAAATATGACTCAAAACTTGATTTTGATTGCAAAAGTATACTCAAACTTGAATCAAATGCAAAAGTAACCCAAAAGCCTTATGAATTACAGCCAGTCCCTTGTGACCAAACAAAAAAACAGAGCTCATTTTTACGAATATAGCTCCACGAAGTCTTCTAGACGACGTCCATGGAAGTCGTCTGGTATAGTTGATCTTAAAAATAATTTATAAATTTTGTAAAAAATATTTTGAAAAGCGAAAAATTAAAATCATATAATTATAAACAATTTTAAGTGATATAAATTAATATATAATAAAATTGAATTGTTTTCAACATAGATGAGTGAATGTAGTGAATCATGATATTCTTTGGTATAGGGTTTGGCAACATATGTTGTAGTATTATATGTATTCTTAGGGTTAGATTTTGGAAAGTTTAAATGTTTTTGTGAAAAATTAAATTTTTACCTACATGTGATTATTTCTGTGTATAGTAAACACTTTTTAAGTTTAATTTGATTTTATGAAGTGTTTTGTTAGTTAATTTAGTTTAGGGGTTGTGTTTACACTACAAGAAAACAACGGTATTCTGACGGACATTCCGACGGAAAATGAAATCCTCGGAATATCCCGAAGAATTTCCGAGGATATTCCGAGGAAAAACAAAATTTGGTTTCCTCGAAATTTCTTCGGAATATACCGACGGAATTCCGAGGAAATATTAA
>NC_027752.1:27813420-27824513 GCF_000695525.1 Brassica oleracea var. oleracea
TATATCAACTTTTGTACTAGATTAAAAGCATTACGTATTCTTTAGTAATCATCTCAAGATACATTCCTTTGTATTCATCATCTTTCAACTCATCAATAAAATCATATTCATTCTTCAAGTTTATTTACGGGATTCAGCCCACGATTCTCATTCATCTCTCTTGACCTAACCTAAATCTAAGAAGTGAAATCTTGTCTCTCACACTATGCTCTCCCAGAATTTGGTGCTAGTTATGGGAATCTCATACCAAACAGACCGTCTCCGTTGTTGCTGGCTTACAAGGGTGGCAAAGGACGCATATCTCTTAAAGAGGCCATCAGCAGACTGGTATTTCAACTTCACTCCCAAAGACTTCACTGAAGACTTTAAATTAAGTCGTCTGGAAAGTCTTCCAGAAAAGACTTTACAGAAGACTTTAAATTATGTCGTCTGGGCGACTTAATTTAAAGTCTTTTGCGAAGTTTTTTCTGGAAGACTTTCCAGACGACTTAATTTAAAGTCTTTTCTGGAAGACTTCAGTCTTTGTTAATCCGTCAAATATCTAAGTTGATATCTTTTATTTACTGCAGACTAGCGTGATCAACTTTGTTCAGAAGGACTTTGGTGAAATGTTTCCGCGGTGGGACTTTGATGTAGAGGACTCAGCTGCGGAGAACATAATCAAAGTCATGTTTAATGCGAAACCTAGATGGAAGTGGACCATGGATTGCTGGGAAGTCGCCGGTACTAAGCCGAGTGTGAAGAAGGAAGTGAGTGCAGCGAAGACAGAGACTGGTGTGAAGGAAGAAAGTGGAAGACCTCGGAAGAAAACTCGTAAAGAGAAGTCTGTTGAGGCACGTGCAGAGGCTATTAAAGTGGCTCCTTCAGAGGCTCGTTCAGAGGCTCATTCATAGGCTTCTACGACTGTTGGTGGGATGACCAAAGAGTAGATTGAAAAAAGCTTCAGGGACGTAGCTGATGCAATGAGGGATGGGTTTGGGATGTTACTGAAGGAGATCAAGTTGCTGGGGGATAGGATGAAATCTGTGGAGAAGAAGGTGGGAATCACCAAAAAAGGGACTGCGTCTAATGATCTTCAAATCACAGCTTCAAGTCTGCCAAAGTGTGGCCAAGAACCCGGGGTTAGTACCAAAACCTCTCCCAAAATCACAGAGAAGAGAATCACTAGGCAAAGTGTTACGAATAAGGACTGATGTGCTTTGTTTCTTGTGTGTGCTTGGATGAACCATTGTATGTCAGAACAAGTGTGAATTGGATCTTTGGTTATTATTTGATGTGTGAATTGGATCTTTTGTTAATATTTTATAAACCCATCTTGTACATCAAAATTGCAGAGTGAAAGTGTGAATGGAGCGAAAGCAGGACAGAATGACGCCCAAGAACCGAGTTCCTCGAAAGAGCTGAGTCTTGTGGTAGCAAAGGAGCCTGAGGTGAAACCTTCAGAACAGAGTGGTGAACCTAGCGTTCTTGTATTGGACAAAGGAGCACCCACTGTTTCAGATGTACATCAGGGGGAATCTAGAAGGCAGACAAAGAAGGCTAAGGCTATGGAATTTGCTCGTGGAAAGAGTGAGTGAGAAAGGAAACTTGCTGCCTCACAATAATCTCCTTTTAAGGGAAACATCACTGCCAAACTGATCATTCCAAACAAAAGGGCTGGCCAAGGCTATGATCCTTTTGCACCCTTTGACAAGAAGATGTCGAAGGTGCTCACTGACTGGGTGAAACTTGATCCATAAGTGAGAATATGTCCCATAATAGCCTCCTTTAGTCTACAAAAAATGTTGCTTATCTACATTTGTGTTTGCAGTTATATATAAAACACATCTTGACAAAAAAACACGTAGATGCCCAAGTCGGTTTTAAGGGTTTCATTAGATGGTATCAGAGTAGATTGAGGGCTTCTGATTTGTGCGGTTTGTGTTCAATATTCTTTCTCTCTTTTGCGAACCTTGAATCTGTTCGTCTTCTCTGTTTGATATGTTCATCTTCTCTGTTAGATCTGTTTCTTCTTTTCTGTCTATCTGTTTTTCTGCAAGAAGGCCAACAAGTTTAATAAAAAGGTAAGAAAGTTGAAGAGAAATCCAACTTGGCGGAAGAGAAATCCGGCCTGGCTGAAAAGAAATCCTGCCCTGGTGGTAATACCTCTTTCAACCAAAAATCTTGCAATCTATATATCTTCTTCTTCTCTTTTGGGGGTGGAGAATTACTCTTTAAAGGCTTGATATTTGTTTGTTGCTGAGCTACTTGATTCACAGAGAAAATTCATCGAAAAAAATACAAGAGAGAAACACTTGAGATATTGTGAGGCTTCGGCTATTCATATATGAGCTAATCTTTCTTGTTTAGTGTCTTAACAGGAAGCCATGTCTGATGGGAGCCATGAACGAGATGAAACACCCACTTTTAGTTTGAGCTAATCTTTCTTGTTTAGTGTCTTAACAGGAAGCCATGTCTGATGGGAGCCATGAACGAGATGAAACACCCACTTTTTAGTTTGATAAAATTCAGATGGAGGCCATGATGGCTACACTGATGAAAGAAATAAATAAGAAACTTCAATTTGAAATAGTTTCCTTTGCTACTGACAATGTTTTGGGTACTTCTTCACAGGCTAGGAAAGCAGCTAGGGAAAAGAGAAGGGCAAGCGACATGCAGCAGTTGAAGAACATGAGGATGCCAGATCAGTAAGGACAACTTCTCAAACTAGGCGCACGGCACACAGAGTTGTTGAAGACAGAGCTGGCGATAGCCTTGGCAACCTCAAACTTAGAATACCATATTTCAGTGGTACAAACGATCCTGATGTGTATCTGGAGTGGGAGAAGAAGATGGAGCTGGTGTTTGATTGCCAGAATTATTCAGAGTCTAAAAAATTTAGACTGGCTGCTACTGAGTTCAATGGTTATGTTATACACTGGTGGGATCAGATTTTTACAACCAGGAGGAGAAAAGGAGAGCCACAAGTGTCTTCATGATTTGAACTCAAAACTATTATGAAGAAACGCTTTGTTCCTTGTCATTACAGTAGGGAAATTCATCAAAAACTCAGGAGACTTACTCAAGGAACAAGAAGTGTAGAAGACTACTACCAAGAGATGGAAATCCTGATGCTGAAAGCTGCTGTAGAAGAAAGTCTTGAGGCAACTATGGCACAATTTCTAGCTGGCCTAAACCGTGAAGCTCAAGATAGATTGGAGTTGCAGGAGAATGTGGATATCTTTGAGCTGTTACACAAGGCAATTCTCACTGAGCAGCAGATGAAGAGGAAACCAAATCCTAGAGGCGCTTATGGTAACACAACCATGTCATCTTATGGTAAAGAAGACAAGGTATTTGTGAAACCAAAAGAAGAACCAAAGGCGACTGGTCGAAATGACAAAGGGAAGGCGGCAGCCACAAGAACCAGAGATGTGAAACGTTTCAAATGCCATGGTTTTGGTCACTATGCTAGCGAGTGCACTAACAAGAAGGTCATGATCTTGCTTGAGAGTGGTGAACTGATCTCTGAGGACGAGAAGGATGAGGTTACTGAGGAAGAAGCTGTAGACTATCCAGTGCGTGGAGAGCTTCTGGTCACTAGAAGATCCTTGAAAGTTCGGTCCAAACCAGAGGAGCATGATCAAAGAGAAAACCTTTTTCACACTCGTTGCAATGTTTATAATAAGGTTTGCAGCCTGATTATAGATGGAGGAAGCTGTACTAATGTGGCTAGTGAATCTCTTGTGGCAAAGCTTGGTCTGAAAACTGGAAAACATCCTCGACTTTATTTTCTTTAATGGCTGAATGAAGATGGCGAGTTAAAGGTCACATAACAAGTTAGGTTCCTAAAACCATTGGGAGATACCAAGATGAGATAGTGTGATGTTCTGCCTATGGACTATAGTCATATCCTCCTTTGAAGACCTTGGCAGTATGATAAGAAAGCTATTCATGATGGGTTTACAAATCGCCATTCTTTCATCCATCGAGAGAAGAAGATGGTTCTCGCTCCCTTATCACCTCAGGAGGTTCATCAAGACCAAGTCAAACTCAATCTCAGGAGACAAGAAGCTAATGACAAAGAGAAATCACCTGATGGAAAGAAAGACAAGGAGATTCACCTCATAGCCAAAAACAGTGCGGTTAAGAAAGCTATGTATCTCCAAAAGTCTATGCTTTTTTGTCTTTAAAGGTGCACTAATGACTTCTTCTGACTATGAACCGGGGCTACCGAGTGAGTTTAAGTTTCTTTTGCAGGAGTTTGCAGATGTATTTCCAGACGAGAGCCCCAATGGTCTGCCACCAGTCAGAGGGATTGAACATCAAATAGATTTTGTTCCTGGAGCTTCTCTTCCCAACCGAGCCTATAGAACCAATTTGGATGAGACCAAGGAGCTTCAAATACAGGTTGATGAACTGATGCAGAAAGGACATATCAGAGAGAGTATGAGTCCTTGCGCAGTACATGTGCTCTTGGTACCCAAGAAAGATGGAACCTGGTGCATGTGTGTTGACTGCAGAGCTATCAACAATATCACTGTAAAGTACAGACATCCTATCCCTAGACTTGATGATATGTTTGATGAGTTGCATGGTTCTTGCATATTCTCTAAGATAGATTTGAAAAGTGGATATCATCAGATTATGATGAAAGAAGGTTATGAATGGAAAACTGCTTTTAAAATAAAACATGGCTTGTATGAGTGGCTTGTTATGCCATTTGGACTTACAAACGCAGCTAGCACTTTCATGAGATTGATGAATCCTGTTTTGAGAGCTTTCATAGGTCACTTTGTGGTAGTTTATTTCTAAGATATCTTAATCTACAGCAAGAGTTTGAATGAGCATGTTAATCATCTGAAATTTGTCTTTGAAGTGCTTAGAAAGGAAACTCTTTTTGCTAAGTCTTAAAAAGTGTACTTTTGGAGCATATCACCTTGTGTTTTTAGGCTTTGTTGTTACAGCTCAAGAAATCAAAGTGGATGAAGAAAAGATCAAAGCAATCCGAGATTGGCCAAGTCCTATAAGTGTGAGCGAAGTTAGAAGCTTTCATGGACTGGCTGGTTTCTACAGAAGGTTTGTCAAAGACTTCAGCATCATTGCAGCACCACTAACTAAAGTTATCAAGAAGAATGTGGGTTTTAAGTGGGAAAAGGCACAAGAAGAAGATTTCCAAAACCTGAAAGGGAAGTTGACTGAAGCTCCCTTACTTTCTCTTCATGATTTCACTAAGATTTTGAAATTGAGTGTGATGCATCTGGTGTAGGAATTGGAGCAATGCTGATGTAGAAGAAGAGGCCAATCACCTACTTTACTGAGAAACTTGGAGGAGCTATGCTGAACTATCCTACATATGACAAGGAGCTATATGCCTTAATCAAAGCTCTTGAGACTTGGCAACACTATCTCTGGTCAAAAGAGTTTGTGATCCACAATGATCATGAATCACTCAAACATCTAAAGGGGCAACACAAGATGAACAAGAGACATGCCAAGTGGGTTGAATTCCTTGAAACTTTTCCTTATGCTATCCATTACAAACAAGGTAAGGAAAATGTTGTTGCTGATACACTGTTCAAAAGGTATACCTTGCTTTCTTCCATGGAAACTAAGTTATTAGGTTTTGAACAAGTGAAAACTTATTATGCTGATGATCCTGATTTCAAAGAATATTTTTAAAACAGTGAGAAGCACACCAGTGCCAAGTTCTACCAAGCTGAAGGGTTTTTATTCTTTAAAAATCGTTTGTGTTTCCCTAACTCCTCTTTGAGAGAATTGTATGTCAGGGAATCACATGGAGGAGGCCTAATGGGGCACTTTGAAGTAGCCAAGACTCTCATCATTTTGAAAGAGCACTTTTACTGGCTAAGTATGAGGAATGACGTGGAGAGAGTATGTAGTAGATGTGTTGTTTGCACTCAAGCCAAAGCTAAGGCTCGCCCACAAGATTTGTATACTCCCCTGCCTATTCCTAATGCACCTTGGGTTGACATATCTATGGATTTTGTGCTTAGATTGCCTAGAACTAGGAAAGGCAAAGACTCAATCTTTGTGGTTGTTGATAGGTTCTCTAAGATGGCTACTTCATTGCTTGCCACAAAACTGATAATGCTCTCATCATTACTAATTTGTTCTTTAGAGATGTAGTTCGACTGCATGGTATGCCCAGGACTATTGTTTCTGATAGAGATACTAAGTTCTTGAGTTACTTCTGGAAAACACTTTGGTCTAGACTAGGTACTAAGCTGTTGTTTTCTACTACTTGTCACCCACAAACTAATGGGCAAAATGAAGTAGTTAACATGACTCTAGCTACTTTGTTGCGTATTGTGACAAAAATGAACATTAAAACTTTGGAAGATTGTCTTCTTCATGTTAAGTTTGCATACAATCACTCTGTACACCGTGCTACTAAGTTCTCTCCTTTTCAGATTGTGTATGGGTTTAATCCATTGACTCCTTTTGATTTGTTGCCTTTGCCTCTCAATGAACAGACTAACCTTGATGGTAAAGCCAAGGCCGAGTATGTGGTGTCTTTGCATGAGCAGGTTAAGAAGAACATTGACAAAAGAACTAAGGAATATGCAAAGTATGCAAACAAAGGCAGGCGTGAGCTGATACTGGAACCAGGAGACTTGGTGACAATACACTTGAGAAAAGAAAGGTTTCATGTGGAAAGAAAGTCCAAATTATTGCCAAGGGCGGATGGACCTTTTAGAGTGTTGGAGAAGATCAACAACAATGCTTACAAAATAGATCTACAAGGTAAGTATCAATTCAGTTCTACTTTCAATGTTGCTGACTTGATCCAATTTCATGCAGATCATTTGGATTTGAGGTCAAATCCTTTTAAAGGAGGAGAGGAAGATGCAAGCATGGTCGAGCCAGACCATAATTTGAAAGAGGAAGAACATAGTGAATGGATGCAATCTCGTGGATGCAACCACTTGGATGCAACTCTGTGGATGCCGAACTCGTGGATGCAAATATGTGGATGCCGAACTCGTGGATGCAGAAACTCGTGGATACAACTCTATGTATGGAACTGAGTGGGTGCAACAATCAAGTGACTGTGAAGCTGACTTGAAGCTAAATGGACTCGGTGATACTCAGACTCCGACCCAAACTGATGATGGACCAGACATGACTTTCTCAGCCGAAACTAATCAAGACAAAAATCCATTCTGCTTGTCTAGAAGCTCAATCACTAGATCACAAACCAGAAGACTGAGGAAATCGATTGCTGCTTTGGTTTACTCGGTACCAGACCTAAACCAAGTCGGAAATCAATTCAAGGAGCCAAACCAAATCTTCACCTATTCAGTCGTTGGTCTTACTTAGTTTTCCTACATAATTTCTTATTTTCTGCAACTTAGACTGTCCGACTTCTCTTAGGACTTCGTTTTCTTCTTTTATTTTCTCTACTTAAACTCTGATGTGTTTCTGAAAAATTCATTCACTTTTATCAAACAAAACTTCTTCTTATCTGTGAATCCTTTGTTCATCTTTGAACACTGTTTTCCTAGGAGTTGGTTCTCTGCTAAGCTTTTTGCCATAGATCATTGTTTGTGGGAGTAAATCTCATGATTTATGGCGCATCAACACAAGTGTCTGATCCGTCCATAGATCTTACACTGAAGATTCATCATCATCTTGACTTTCCTCCACAACCCATTCATCTATCTATCAAAAACAAGTTCGTGTGTATTAGTAACCACCAGAAGATCAACCCAAAATCGACCCTCAAGATCATCAAAATGGATTCAAACCAATAAGGGTTTCATTACATATTGGAAACAATCCTAGCTTTCTAAGATGTGGTCATGCTGAAGAAACAATTAATCATATGATATTTACATGCCCTCCCGCGTACAATGATGGGCCCTCTCATCGGTCCTTTCAGTACCAGGAGTTTTTCCTTAAGAAAATCTATATTCCAACATAGACTACCTTCTTTCAAAGTCTATTAGTGGAGGAAATACAGAGGAATTTGTCAGGGGTTTTCCTTGGCTTATATGGTATATTTGGAAAGCACGGAATGAAAGATTATTTAATGAGCGTAAGTTCTTACCATAGGATACAACATAATTGGCATTACGAGAATGTAATGCGTGGTTTTTTGCCAATGAAGAAGAAGAACCAGGTGACCATACCACTGACTGCATACCAAGAAGTCCTCCTGAGCTTCCTACCTTCACCTGTCGTGTTGATGGTTCATGGAAAAATGATGAAAACATGAGTGGGGTGGGTTAGATTTTGCAGCTCCAAGACAGATCTATAGATCTCCTTGGCTTTCAAGGCTGCCATAAACAAATTACGTCCCTACATACCGAACTTAATAGTTTAGTATGGGCTTTAGAATGTCTATCTCGCCATAGCACTGCTGCAACCATTTTTTACCAATTTTCAAAAATTAGTCAAAATGATAGGTACACCTGAAGATTGACCAGCTTTTGCAGCTGAACTCAGTGAGTTTAAAACTCTATCGGCTTTCTACCAGGACGCCAAGATAGTCTACCAACCCAAATCCAGTAACACCCATGTAGATTTCCTAGCCAAACATGCTCGAACAATGAACCGTGTTTTCTCTTATGTCAACGCGTCTGTGCCCTACTAGATTGATATCAGGAACTCGCCATTGGCGAATTCGTACGTTTCATTGGGATAAAAAAAAAGTTGCAAAAAAAAAACTTTATGACTTTCTTATTATATTTTTTATTTTAAAGTAAGATATCCTCTTACAAACTCCCGTTGGAGTTGCTCTTATGGCTATTATTACGATCATTCTTATTTCAAATTTGAAATACCAATTAATTAATTAAATACTTATTTAGTCGCACGGTTAAGGTTTTTTCTATTCAATTTCGGGGGTTCACAACTTTAAAAAATCAATCAAATTCCCCGGTTAGGAATCTCTTTCGATTTCAATTCCCAGATTCAAAACGTTTACTCAAACCAAACCGAAATCAAATAAATTGGCTTGGTACAGTTCGAAACATTTCAAAACGAACCACAAAATAGAAAAGGGTTGGTTTACAAAGTGAGAGTATATATAAATGTGAGAAAAAGGATGTGATTAAGAGAAAGAGAAAGAGAGAGAGTTTGGATCTATTCCTGCTTGGAACGAGCAACCCTTGCACGATGCCTGAGCTCAGCTCTTTTCCATTTTACAATAAGGTAGCAAAGCGATAAAAGTGTGTTTATCTGTCAAAACAAACAAACACTTCCATAAAACTATCCAAGTTTATAATCATAAACATGCTTACTAACACAACATTTCATTCGTTTTTTTTTCATTCACTGTATTCTCCATTTTAACAGTCCCTAGTTGAAGCTCACATGACACTGTTCTCAAGTCAAAAACAAAACATTTATGCACTGCTAACAAAACATGGTTCATGAAACCAGAAAGGGAAAGAGACTAAGCACATACCAGGATTATCATTGCAATTACAAGAAGTGGCCCTGACCAGAGAACAGATAGGAAGGCTCCCTGCGGGTCAAAGTAGTTTTGAGTTGAGAAGCTCTTCCAGTTTTTTCTCAAGACCCGGTTGAGACTCTCTGCATAGTATACTCCACCCACTGCAGTTGTCATTATTAATTACATGTAGTAAGAAAACATACTCTTAACATATGCAGTGTCAAGGCACAGACGGGAGATGCTAGTCATTAAGATTATATGCTCTAAACTATAAACGTTTGTGTTGTCCTATGGATATCATATTTTCCTTTCAGTATCCATTTATCCATATGAATCTTTGTACTCAAGCAAACATGAAATCTAGTATAGGCTAGTCTTAAAGGAAGAGATATGTAGATCTGCATGACAGAAGTGTCAAAAATAGCTCCCCAATCACTTGATACAATATGAAAACTGTAAACTAGCCCAGTGAGATCATTGGATAAAAGAAAGAGCACTGAAGGGTAAAAGCAGAAACGTCTAAAAGAGAGCTTACAAGCCAATAAGAACAAGAACATATGGAAGTTGAAATGCCTTCTCGAAATAAGAGTCACAATTAGCACCAGAGAATGAAACGCCATTAATCCCATAATCCAAGGTTCCTGACAAAACCATTAATATTTAGCCACAAACCCAGATGAGGTATTGAATCCAAATCACAGAATGAAACGTAACCCTACAATACCAATAATGCAACTCTGCTGATGATCATAAAAGGAAAAGAGACTCATTATTACCTTCCAATCAATAGCGTGGAAAAAACCCATGAAATTCTCGTAGGCAGGTTGTAATCCGGTTCGGAGATCTCCGGAGAGTTTCTGGATCAGATCCGACATCAGATCCATCTGCTGCTCCATCGCCGATCTTATTTCTTCCATTGTCTGCTCAAATTCACCCCAACAAGAAAACCCAGATCCCAGTTTGTAATCTCAGGCGCTGCTAAACAGTTCACACTCTCCAATAAAACCAAATCCCTTTTCCTCCTTCGATTTTTATTGTTCACAGTTTCCAGTTCTCAAACCTTCTTCTGTCCAACGAGTTTAAACTTCAGCAACAAAATCTGTACAAATAAAGTATAAAAACGGCCTCGTATTTCTACATTTTTTTTAATAATGAACTAAGTAATTTTTTCGTGCTTATACAGGAATAATAAATATCAACAAAATAATATATCATAAAAACTGATTACAATTTTCTTTTAAATTATTTATATGTATGATTTTGTATGAATAGTATTAATTGAGAAACATTTGAAAAATTAGAACCTTAATTTTGTATTAATTAAAAAAAACCTCAAATTCTAGGTGGCACTCTAAATGCCTTAAATGCCTTCTAAATTCTATTTCAAAGAATTCTAGAGCATCTAATATAAATTATAGTTTAATCTAATGGTGTCACATTATTCCAAAATTATATAACACTAGAGAACATTATATTAACCTAAAATATATGAAGTGTGTATTTTTTCCTTAAATAAAAGCTACGGAATTACCTAATATGATTTACATATATACGAGAATCAATGATTACGAATAATAAAGATTTGATAACAATTTTTGCATCCTTCTTCTTTTTTGTTTAAATTTATATTATTAAAAAAAACTTAAACAATCACATTAAGCGTATAATAAAAAAAATAGATTTTTTCTTA
>NC_027752.1:27825841-27827393 GCF_000695525.1 Brassica oleracea var. oleracea
CAATTCGATGGTTGATTTGAAAGTTTTCAAAACCATATTGAAGATAAAAGTCAAAATAATTAAACTGTGAAAACAATACTGTTCACTTTTTTTCAAGAATGTGTTCGATGGAAAAAATAAGGTTTTTATGTCATAATTTGTTTAATGTCCAATCCGATCAACCCATGATGTATTAATTATAGTTTTGTTCCATTATTTTTAATAAAAATTGATCCGATCCATCGGAAAGAAATTATATAATAACAACAAAAAATATTATATATATATACATAAAATGATCACATGTATAAAAAAAACTATTGATAATATATACAAATAAACTCACCATGCGCAAGGCGCATGTCTTATCCTAGTACAATACTAAAAGACAAATATAAGCCATGGAGAGGATGTTCACGTAAGATAGGAAAATCAACTAATCAGAGAGCCCGAAGTTGCCACGACATAAATATAGGGCAGTTACCACTAAGCCATTGAAACTTTCTTTGACACATATACAAGAATCACTAAGTATAATCACTAAGTATGTAATCACAAACTCTTATGTATAGTTACAATAATATGAATTCAACTTTCAAGACTCCGATACTTTGTTTTGTAAAAAAAGAAAAGTAAATGACTAAGCTAATATATTATTTGAAAGTGTGAGAACATTGACAAATATGAAAAATATAGATTTTTGTTTTCCTGACAAAGTTAAGAATTTTGTAAAAGTAAGTTTAACATATAAATTTTCGTGACAAATATGAAAAAGCATAGATTTTTGTACAATTTTGACAAAACAACTCAAAACAAGAGTTTTGTAAAAGTAAGTTTAACATATAAATTTTCGTGACAAATATAAAAAAGCATAGATTTTTGTACAATTTTGACAAAACAACTCAAAACATAGTTCTTTAATGTTTTAATAAAGTATTATTTAAGGGTGTAATAATTAAATATATCAATTCAATAAATTTTGTAATTTATAGACAAAACAATAACACAACAAATTTTGAAACATTTGTTTAATCTATCGATTTTTTTTCATGAGAATCCAACTAAACAAGATAAAAAAACAATTAGATTTACAAATATTTAATTACCATTTAATTCAATTTTGATTAATTTCAAATTTTAATAATGTATCTTTTTGAAGTTACAAAAAAATACTGTTCTTTCTTTATTACACTAGCATTATATATAGATTCTATATACACAAATAAATATAATATAACAAAATAAGCTTGTTTTCCCTGATTGATATGAAAACTTTTTAAGTTATCCACCAAAGCAAATTAATTAAATCAATCAAGACAAAAAAATAGGATGGACATAAATGATATATGAACTATGAATAGTACTTTGTAAAGGTGACTTAGATAACATATCTGCACATCTATTTTCAGTCCTTTTTGATGCCTAAATTCAATTTCTTCATAGCAGTTATTCCACAAAGAGATCGTATGATATATTGTTTTGATATTCAGATTTGTTTCTTGACTGTTAAGAAGATTGATAACTGTAAAAATGTCTCCTTCGAATATGATATGTCTATATAACCGAGTCCCAT
>NC_027752.1:27827608-27827982 GCF_000695525.1 Brassica oleracea var. oleracea
GTAATACAATATTATACATTAATTTTTTTAGAATTGAGAAATACATATATCAGTTAGAAAAATTAAGCAATAATTAGACAAATTTGATTTTTTTTTGCCAACAAAAGTTTATTATTAATTAGCATTAGTTATTTCAAGATGTTTAAGAAATGATGGACAAAAAAATAGGATGGACATAAATGATATATGAACTATGAATAGTACTTTGTAAAGCTGACTTAGATAACACATCTGCACATCCATTTCTAGTTTTTTTTTATGCCTTAATTCAATTTCTTCGGAGCAGTTATTCCATAAAAAGATCGTATGAGATATTGTTTTGATATTCAGATTTGTTTCTTGACTGTTAAGAAGATTGATAACTGTAAAAATGT
>NC_027752.1:27830730-27849015 GCF_000695525.1 Brassica oleracea var. oleracea
TTTTCCCTTTTCCTCTTCTCCCTTGCCAGGACCATTTATTTCCTTTAGCCGGAAATTCTAGTAAACCACTATTCCTTATCATGTTATTGAAAGGGATAAAAGAATCCGCACTCCTTATAGACCCTCCATCTTTTTCATGATTTCCAGTAATCTCGTTGAGATCACCAATAATAAACCAGGGTTCAGACCTCGCCAGTCCATATCTAGTTAACCGTTCCCACACGTGTTCCCGCATTTGTTGAACCGGGTCCCCATATACAAAGGTAAGGTAAACCGTTTTACCCAGTGCCTCCGCTTCCACATCAATCATTCGGTTGCTAGAATATAATACCTTTACCTGATACTCATTATTATAGAAAAGCGCTAATCCTCCACTTCTCCCCACTGGGTCTATTGTGACCAGATTATCATATCCAAAGTGAGCTTGCCATTTTTGGACAAACTCTGGCTCTTGTTTTGTCTCTGCTAAAAACAAAAAATCCGGCTTATGTTTATGCCTTATCTCGCTCAAATAGCTTAAAGTCCATTTACTTCCCATTCCTCGACAATTCCAACTCAATACCCGCATTTAAAAAATTGTTCTTTTTGTGCTCCGGAGAGCCTAGTTTATGGGTGTAATGATACCCTATATCCACATTCCAAATATTTTCCTTTATTTGTGATCCAAACCATTCCATAACAATCCAAAGTGATACCACTAATATGGTCCAATTGTTATCACTTATCCTCCATAAGAATGTAAAACCGGTTTCATAAGCAAAAGGAGATCTGCAATCTCGTGAACCGCAAGATCCAACTATTCGTTTTGAGGATATTAACGGCCTACTTGCATTGACAAATCGATACAACTCACTAGGCCCAAAAAAGAAACGTCTATACATATTCCGAATTGCGTATACGTTCCATTCAAACCAAACCCGGGGTTGACAATATAAAAAAACCAGCCACCTCCTTATTGAGATCACCAACGGTTTCCACACCTTTCCACATCTAGAACCATTAATATTCATTGCCTTACTCTGCAAGTAACCACAAATCCATAACCCTCTTAATTTAATCTGAGCTAAAGTTTGCCATCGAAAAAATTCAATCGATATCAATTTACGCCAAGCCAAGACCAGCCCTTCCATTCCATCTTTCCACCTGAGTGGTTTCTTGACTGTTAAGAAGATTGATAACTACAAAAATGTCTCCTTCGAATATGATATGTCTATAACCGAATCCCCAACATGACACAACTTTGTTTAAAAAGTAAATAATTTCATTTTTCTTATATTATATAATAAATATATATTATTTACTGATAATAAAAATATAGTTATTCATCTATCACAAATATCTATGCAAATATGTGAATCAAGTACAACATTCTAACAACATAATGATTTCCACAAAGAAAATTTTAAAAATATATTTATGTTATGTAGTCTTATTTTATATTCTTTACATAATATAATACAATATTATATATTATTTTTTTAGAATTGAGAAATACATATAATATCTTATCCACGCGTAGCACGGTTAAAAAATCTAGTTTTAATTAGACATATGATATTATGTATATAATATCTAGTCAGTTTAATTATTATTTGGGTATATTGTATTGCGTCTATTTTTTGGTGTTATTACTATAATTATTCTTATAATTATATTTTAAATTCTGGGTGTAAAGTATTGGATTGGTCTATTTATTCATTTATTGGTGTATTGAGTTAGACATATTTCTTTATTTGAAATACATCTTTTTTTAATTAAACCAAATAAGATCAGTTTTATTCAATGCAAGAGTTTGGTTCGTCATCTACGATGTATAAATATATTTTCATTTTTTGTATATTTGATGTTGATTTGAAAAAAACAATAAGGAAGAAATTAAAATAAAGATCGAAGTTGCATAAAAGAGCATAGCCGATATAATTTTGAAAGTCAATGAATGAATTTCAATATTTACAATGTAATTAAATATTTATAAATTTTACGTTATTTTATATTTTCGATATACAAACGATAAATTGAAAAACTATATTAATAATTTTAAACATCACAATTCAGATTAGTTTGAGTATTCTTATTCATGAGACATTGGGTGGTACAAAACTACTTTATTAAAAGAGAAGTACACTTATAGAATAACCCTAAAAGTTACACAATATTTACAGCCAAATTCCTTTGACAATTAAATTAATCTCACATTAAAAATGATTGTATTTTCCACATATTCATTATTTTTCTAAAATAACTCAAACGAACTACAAAGAAGGAAACATATTATTAATAGCTCAAACGAACTACATTGTTTTCCTAAATATGATTTCCACGACTATAATAATGGAACTACATCAATTTAGAATCCAGAATATTAAAAAAATCACAAAATCTTTGATTTTACTCTTATAATAAATGAACAAGCATAAAATCTTAAATAAACATTTACGCCTACACTTGCGGAACAAGCACAATATCTTATCACATTTTTTACATTTTGTTTTTACTTTTCCAAATTACTTCATTAATTTTATTTACCATTATAATTTGATTTCATTTATTTTACGTATTAACCATAATAATTTCATGTGTCTAAATGAAATTACTCCATTAGTGACAAGAATTCAAACCGGTTAACAAAATTATTTTTATTTGTTACTAAATCATTTAGACATGGTCATTCATGTATTTGTTCAGATACAAATCGGTTTTTATGGATATCAAGTTTTTGGATTTAAAGTTAAACTATATTCGGGTATTATAAATTTTCGAACAAAGTTCAAGTTGGATTCTTCCAGATCCAGGTAAGTTTGTAGGAACCTAAAAATATCTAAATAACCTATATGTTTTAAGAATATTACTAAACAATTTATAAAAAGTAAAAACCAAACCCGCACGGATGTGCAGGTCAAATTCTAGTCTAATATTCTATTAAAACAGAAGTACAATTAAAACTTAAACCTAATTTTTCCTAAATATTTACAAGGGTTTGCCAGTGAGATTAAAATAAATCCTAAGGCCTAATAATAATCAAACCGATTATACATTTTCCATTAATTATAACATGCCTTATATGTAGGTTCCTCATTAAACTTTTAATACAACATTACCATATTTATCAAGCAAACCAGTTTGTCTTCTACATATATATTACAATTTTCGATATGATCACACTGTATAAATAACCGTGACTTTAAGTTTATTGCATCTGTAATGTACAATAAAATAATAGAGTTGTTGGTTATTGTTCTCATACCAATACCAAAAACAATTGTGTGAAAAATCTAACACCATTTATAATGATTGGTGGCCTTTCATAAATTGTGTTTGTGTTTCCTTGAATTGATGGTTTCATAAATTGTTTTAATGTTTCATTGAATTGGTGGTTGGTTTGTGTTTTAGTTTTTAGATACATCTGTTAACATGTCATGACATTGGTTTAGGGCTATACTGATTTCGTGTTTAAACCATAGATACTAGATATCATATGTTTTAAGCTTGGAAGTAAATAGATTTTAATCTATTACCTTGTTTAGTATAACCAATGGTTCCTAAAATAAACGTACGTTTTGAAAAAAATTACTCAGAAACTTCATAAATTCCACAAAATATATAGGATACTAGGCAGAGACCTGCGCAGGGTGAGTTAAGATAGACAACTATATTTGCTGATTATAAACATATGAATCGTAGCCGTTTGGGAAAATTGTTAGATGGTACAAACAATTTCACTTCCTCAATGCTAGCTATCAAACAAGTAATAAAAGAGGAATAAAAGCCTCAGATAGACTGTCCACGTCAGATGGAAAAATCACCCAATCATGTTATATGGTTTTGCCATGTAAGCTACATTTTGCGTATGTTGGACTCTGCGTTTTTTACGCTGTATGTTTCCGGGTCTTTCATGTGGGGCTTTAATTAAGAGGATAAACCCAGCAAACTCTTTATGTGAGGCCCACAAACAAACAAGAAAATAATGATACGAGTTCTTGGTTTCTCTGAGATGAGAAACGTAACTCATCATTTCGTCTCCTCAACTCATACGATGGAGGCAATCAATACTTTCCACTATCTCCTCTACAATTAAGATTTCTCACCTCCCCTCTAAACTGAAGCGACTATATATATGTCGAGAAGGTAGTCTATACGATTCGAAAGGCTTCTTGAAATCATTATCATAAACCCTAGAAATAGAGATACCACCGATGGCGATTAACCAGCTCCACTTTTCCGATTTTAAGGACGGATGTTGTAAGAAAACAGTTGTTGCGCAGCTTCTGCGATTTTTGGGTGCGAGTAATTTGAAAAAAGTCGGTGAGCATCTCGGGCTGGACCTGGTTTTTCTTGACAAGAAGGTATCGACTGTTTAGCTTCCTTCTTTATTTAGTTTTAGATAGTTTTGGTTGTGGAGATGATGGAGCCGACTGTTATTATTCTAAGAAAAAACTTCTGGTTTCAGAAAATGAACAGCTTATGGCTTTGGCTAATACAAATGTGGATTTTCCGGGTATGTTTGGCAACTCATGCTTTTCCCGTTCTCTAACAATGATTGGCTGCAACAACTTCCTTCCTTATTAACAGTTTGTTACAAATATTCTCTTGCAGACATTTTTGGTGATGTTTGTGGCATCAAGACCACCTTGACAATGAGAATCAGGCAATTCAATGTGTTATTATGGTACGTAAGCCGAATAGCCGATGTGTATTGTTTCAAAGTTAATCGTTGATGTTCCATTTGGGTTGGTTAAAGTCATTGCTATCATGATAAACCTAAACGCCCTTCCGTATGTGTTTGTGTGTTTGGCATGATTGTATATCAGCTTCATCAGAAATTAGAGGTATTGGGTTTGGAGCCTAAAGTCATTGTTGCCACGAACATAAACCCAAAAATCAAAATAAGTTGAAGGAAAGCGTACTAAATTTTCTCATGTGTCATTGCATTTGCAGGCCGGCTTCTCCTGAATGTTACCCCGGGAACAACTTCTTTTGACAATGAATGCCTTGCCAGCCAGAGTGTTCTTGCAGCGTAAGACTTACCAAACTGTAACTGTTGTCTAAGATATAATGGGGACGTTGTTCTCAAACATAAGGGGAGTTTTTATTTAGCAGGTTATATGGATCTGATGATGGTAGCAGCTCCACAGCTTCCAAGTATGGAAGTGTGAAGAAAATTGAACGAGTAACTCTTGCTGAGCTGAACAACTACGTTCTTAACTCTCCAACACAGGTTGGTGAACTCCATTCGTTTTTAGCTATATGTTAGCTCATAAACATGATCCCCACATGCTTATAACGTTCCTCCTCCTGTGGTTCATGTAGACTGCAAAGTTTCTTTGCACTGCCGAGGTCGGTGACATTGGCACCACTAATGGATGGTGCTACTTCTCCTACTCTAAATGCTACCAAAAACTGCAGCGTGGATTCACGTCTTTCACATGCGCATGGTGCATGACGACACTGCAGTTTGTGCTGTGAGGTATTTCAGTCGAACTTATATTTAAGATTTTCTTGCCAGACTATATACGCATGTTCAGCCAATAAATCACTTACACAATCCACTATTTAGCCACCGTGTTCAGATGGTGTTCATGGATCGCAACAGACTCAGCCGTCTTCGTTTTTTTTAACGGTGAAATAAGAAGATGATCAATGTTCTCATCGTAGAGGTTGCTCAACTCATGGTATTATCTGGACGCCCCTAACATCATTCTCAGTTTAAGCAGTCAACATGTTTTTATGTTAGCTTTTATTATTTTCAAAAATTCCACAGAGCGCGAGTGAATCTCTCCAACATGCATCACTCCCACGATGTATCCAAGATATTATCGTGCAGAATTTGAACTTCCAGCTTAAGCTCTCTGAAATTCATTTCTCCTCTACAGTGGTACGTATTTTTTACACCAACCATTGTCCACATGTGCCTAATTTTTTGGAGTATGTTTGTATATGTGGATTAAATATTTCTATGTCCAAAATATGCCTAACATTAATCCATGTGAATTAGAACTGACTGAGAAGTGATGACTACCCAGGTGACGATATGCCTGGTGCTGTCAGCCAAACTCTGAAGCCAAGTCTTGTGCTGACCAAGAGTATCTCAGAAAACAACACATGAGTTAATGATAAGTCTGGTTGACCATCACCACAACCTTCTCAGACTGATGCGGTCGTAAGATCTGCTGATGCAGCTTCTGCTTCCAAGAAATCTCCAACGTTTAAGACGCGTCGCACTTCAGTATTCCAATCAAAGGGTTAAGCACTAGAGAGAGAGTTTGCAGGTGCATTATCTATCTAAATTTTAAAGTTTGAGTTCAATAATAAAGTAATACTTTTCTTTTTAACGAACCCGGCATGATCTGAATAATGTTCTTTAACGGTTGAGTTTTAATCTCAAAACTTTAGTTTCAATGGTATCAGTTTAAGATATATAATTGGGAAAACTGTATCTCATGTTGTCTCGATTCGGGAACACCAGAAATCTGAAACTAAGATAAGAACCGTCCTATTTAGTTCAACCTGATGATGTTTGGATTCGTGAAATTTAATTCCACATCTTTCCTGTGGAGCTGTAGACAAGAGACATTAATCCACACATCATCCATCTTTGAACAACTAAGAACTCTGTGAACAACTAAGAACTCTGCAACTAAACTATGTCAATAATAAAAATTGAATCAATGTCTGAACTTAATTTCAAAGTCCCCATTAGACACTTGGGAGAGAAGAAGCAAACTAACATTGAAGGTTCACGTAATGTTTTTTCAAGAAAACAACTGTATGCGGTTTGGTTCATCTTAATTTTTATATTATTAATGATTACACTACATTTAAGTTATTTTGGCTAAATTACTTGAACCAATGTAATACTTTATTAATTTATAACACTATTTTCTATAAAAGAGCTTTCGATTAATATGAGGAAAGTTTCCTACAAACAATTTTGTTATAAAACAAAGTTAAGCAAATGTTAAAATAATTTACAAATATAATTAGCAAAACACTTAAAATTAAATGAAAAAAAAATCATTATAAATTGAAAATCTAATATAAAATATATTATAAAAAAATCAATTGTTGTTAAATAATATATATATCAACTATTATTTGTGACATTATTGAACTATTTATTATTGACTTTAAAATATAACTTCTTATGATTTTATTACATTATATTATATCTTCAATTGATTTATCTTGGAGATGGATTAATTTATTATCATGATAAAATTAATTATTGTAATAGTATTTAAATTATAATCTTAAAAATAAAATAAAAATATTTGTTATTCTTATTTTAGATTTTTCTTGACTATATCAAAGTGAAATAGAAATAAAAAGAAAAATATAAATCATTACATTTTTCTTAGCTTTTAATAATTTCATAATTTTGTGTTCTTTAACAAAAGAAATGTTAGTGGTCCTTTCAACTCAAACTAAAAAAAATTAATAAAATTTAAAATTTTATTTTAGAATAAAAGCATATTGTATTTATTATTGCGATTTAAAATAAATTTCCCATAAAAATATAAAATTAAAATATGTTTAATAAATAAAATGGACATATTTTTCCGATCAATAAAATTAAAATATATATTAATATAAAATATTTTTAATGTAAACTCACCCGCCAGTAGAGCGAGCCAACCACTAGTGTTTGTAATAGTAGCGTTTGGAGCTACTATATTGATTGCTCTAAAGACTTTTCGGACATGTTTGGTGCAGCTCGACTGTCTGGTCTGATGGGATCTTACTTGGCAAAGTATCTATTAAAAAATAAAAATCTTATAAAATTTTGCATAACCTATTAACATTCATTAAGAAAGGCACCTTGGCTATCAATAGCAGAATGAGGATATAAAAAAACTTTAAGCATATCTTCGATGTAGTAGCTAGAGTTCGGTCTGCGGGTCAACCCACTCTACTTGATCCTTGATCCGCTAACCCACATGAGAGTTATTTTCTTTATTCAAAATTTTGACCCGTGCATAATCCGCTAAAAGATATCGTGTACTCGCCTAGTTTTGCGGGTAATTCACAGGACCCACTGATAATATAAATTTTAATAAAATATTAACTTATGCATAATTAGTAATGTACCAATGTGGAATGTTAAGCTACTATTCGAATTTTTTATGACTCTGCTGCCCCTACATTACCGTAATAAGCTTGAAGGAAAACAATAAGTGAAGTCTTGCTAAAGATCTTATTCCTACGGGAAAATCGTCATCTAACATCACATCAAGCTACTCTCTAGCTTCCTTTAATTATTTTCTAAAATTTTCAAATTTAGAAATCCTTCTCCATCATTCTCTCTCTTCCAACCCACTGGTAATTAACCGTAGAAACTTTTAGTTTTTCTCTCTTTCCAGTTAAATTCGTTGTTTTCATATCTCAAACCATAGTTCATGTAATACATCTATTGTTTAAATCCTCCAAATATTTTACTTTGACTTACCACAATCTTGTTTACTGCAAATATCTTTTCACAAATCTTTTCATATCAAATCACATGTTATTTTTTGGTTTGACATTTTTGTTCTGGTGAACGGTTGTTGTGAAGGAAAAAGAACACTGACAAAGCGACGAGAAGCTCCGGTAGTACACTGATAAAACTCATGCTCCAGCGGTGCACCGAAATCTCAGTCTTGTCAACTTCGTTGCGTCTCCGGTGAAGCTCTCGGCCGCTGCGCCTCTGGTAAAGCTCTCGGCCTCTGTGTCTCTGGTGAAGCTCTATGCCTCTGCGTCTTCGATAGAGCTCTCCTCTTCTGCGTCTCCTATGAAACTCTCGGCCTGCGTTTCCGGTGAAGCTCTTCGCCGATGTGTCTTCGTTTGATGTATATGCTATATATATTGTATGTTTATGGTACCTACATGTTAAGACACAATCTTATTAAGCCAAGTTCTCATTTAAGTCACGTGTTATTCTTGGGTTTGATGCGAGATATAAGCCAAAATCTTGTTAACTGTGTGAATATTATATTGACTGTATAACAACTTGATATTACTAAGAGCATCTCCAACACAGTCCCCCTTATTATAAAATGGAACATCCTTAAAATAAGGAGATAATGGGAGGCTTCTTCAATGGTGGCCCTTAAATATTTTCTCCAAAAACTTTATGTATTACATTTTAGACCTTAATATTATTAATAATTAACAATAATCACAAAAAATTTATAAAGAAGCAATAAATATACATTTTAAAAATATAATCAATAAACATACTATCATAAATAAAAAATAACACCAAATTACTTATAATAATAATAACATAAAATTATAGATATAATAATACATACAATCCAAATAACAAAGATACATATAAATAATCAATAGGATTATTTTCGTAATGCTCTCATATATGGTCAATCAATGCATTCATAAGTGATAAGTGAATCTCTTTATATTTTATCTGAAGATTACGTGCTAAAAAATGTTGAAACCGCATATCTTCATTTAACTCCATTTCAACGTTTGTTGGTGGTGTTGTTTTTGCATCTCTAATCGATGCGTTGACATCTCGTTTATCCTAAATAATCATATTATGCATTATAATACATTGTGTCATTATATCATGTAATACCTATTTTCCCAATAATGTGAGGATCCTACAACGATAGAAAATTTGCATTGTAGAACTCCGAAAGCTCGTTCAACATCTTTCCGACATTATTCTTGTCTTGATGCAAGCAATTTTTTTGGACCCTGGAAATCGCTCATTGTTTAGAAAATTGTTGACCATTTAAGATATATATCATCAGCTAAATAATAAAGCATGTTATATTCTATTTCTTGAATTATGTAATTGGCTGGAAGAGCGGTACCTTGCGCAATCTTGAATAATAAGTTAGAAGATTTTAAAACACTAATATCGTTGTTGATGCCTGGCATTTCAAAATAGGCATGCCATATCCATAGATCATAATCTGAAACCGCTTCGAGAATAATAGTCGGTGACCCGCTACGACCTGTAAATTGTTTTGCCCATGTTGTTGGACAATTTTTCCATTTCCAATGCATACAATCAAGACTGCCTAACATTCGAGGAAATCCACGTTGCTGGCTGATGCTGAGAAGTCTTGAAACGTCTTCTATTGTTGGTGACCTGAGATATCACTCTGAAAAAACACAGCTACAATTGCATGACAAAATCTTTTCATGCATTCAATTGTTGAAGACTCCTCTTTTTTGATCTATTCATCGGTCGCATCAGCAGGCATGTCTTATGCCGAGATACGAATAGCATCTGTTACCTTTTGTAAAGTTAACAATCCAAGTCTACCAAATGCATCACGTCGTTAGTTGAAGTAGTTGTCATGTTTTTTGACAACATCAACAACGTGAAGAAATAACCTTTGTGACATTCTAAATCGACGATGAAACTCTCTTTCACCCATACATAGGATTATCAAAAACAAAAATCATTGTAAAAACATGATGAACGTTCTGTCTATTATGAAGAATAACGGCATGACCGAAAATAGAGCCGCGGTGACTTACATGATTATTTTCTTGATTGAGTTGCTGGATAAAACGATTATTATTGATAAATAAATTAATTGCAATTTGTTGTTCTCTGTCCATTGCCTCATTTTCATCAGTAATTCATTGATCAAACTCAGATGAGTCTGAAAAAGAAGAATTTTGAAAAGATGAATCTCCGATATTAATTAAAATTCATTTTTAGCTGAAATTTTGTTGATGAAATGCATGGCTTTATATAGAAATAAATATTATCATTCAATGGATTTTATATCTCATCAACCATTAAATTGAAACTTTGTCATTTTCCTATCCAACCTCCAGCCATATTCTATAGTTAAGATAAGAAAATCCTCTAATTTTGATCTAGACCATTCAATAGTTTTCATATTTCATCAACCATTAAATTGAAACTTTGTCATTTCCTATTCAACCTCCAACCATATTCCGTAGATAAGATAAGAAAATATTCTAAGTTTGAACTAGGACATTCAATAGATTTCATGTCTCATCAACCATTAAATTGAAACTTTCTCATTTTCCTATCCAACCTCCAATCATAATTTTCATGCCCAATAAATAAAAAAATCTCTAAGGGGGGTGTATTCAATTGAGAGTTTTAGGTGATTTGTGTCAAACTGACAAATCAACTGTTATTGAAAGATGAATTTTAAAAACTCATTTAAAATCTAGTGTTATTGAACTTGATATTTTATAAAGTACTATGAAATCCACTGTTATTGAAGATATTTTAAGTTGTGGAGTTTTAAAGTTTTCAAGTGATTTTAGAGTGTTTGGGTGGAGTTTCTTAGTTAAAAAAAATTAAAACTCAAATCCCATGGTTTTTAAGTGATATTCTAGAGTGGTTTAACAAAAATCAATGTTATTCTCTGCAATTCTTTAAAATCATCTAAAACCCCATTAAAAATCAAATCACCTCAAATTTTAGATTGAATACACCCCCTAAATTAATTTATGTTTATTCTTTTCGATTCTTATATGTTTATTTTTCTGTATAAATAATAAATTTTATCAAATGAAAAAATTCACACTCGTTCAAATCTTTTTCTTGTGAACAAAAATGGAAAGAAGTAGAGGCACATCATTCAACCAGCAAGAAGATGAGTTGTTATGTCATGTCTATTTAGAGGTATCACAAGATCCCATTACAAGCAACAATCAAACTTTCAAGACATTATGGGATAAAATAACAAAAAGCTACAATGCAAAAAAAAAGATGGGAAGTTAGGAGAAAAAGATCTTTAAAGGTAGAATGGATACTATTTTATATGTTGTTAGAAACTTGAAGAGTTATGATATCAAGTGAAAAATATGCATCCAAGTGGTGCATCCGAACAAGACATTGTAAGTTTAAATTAAATTAATATGTGATATTTGTTTATTTATTTTATTTTTAATATATTTAATCAACTTTTTCGGTTCCAAAATATTGTAGATGGAAAAGGCAAAGAAACTATTGCAGCAAGATCCAAAACAATATATAAAAAAGGTTTTAAATTTAATCATGTGTGGGTATTGATGAAAGATATATTCCAAAGTTTTTAGACAATGTCAATATCAATATTCTGGATAGTAAGAGCGGCACCGCCGGTTCTCCAACATCACATTCTCCTGGATTTTCTTTACGTTCAATCAATTTAAGATGTAATGACAGTGGTTCTGTTTCATCACATTATCCTATTGAATCGAAGAAATCAAAAAGTCAAAATGAAACTTGCTGAAGGTAATAACTCATCTATAGATACTTTGGTTTTATCGAATCAACAAATCCTAAATTTCTTGAAAGAAAGTGCATCAACTAGGGAAAATAATTATGAGATGGTTCAATTACGCATGCAAAAGAAAGCAAAAAAAATATTTTTAAAAGAAATGGAGGAAAAAATAGAATCTTATTGGCAAATTTAAACCCCATCAATGATAGTAACACTCGTCAGTTTATCCAATCTGAACAAGCAAGAATCATACAAAAAAATAACTCAACAACAAGGTGAGACTACTCCAATTTGTATGGACAGTATTTTGGTGATCTTGGTGGAGGTTCGGGATCAAATTTACCTGAATAGTAGTATTGCAATATATATATATATATATATATATTAATTTGTGTAATATTTTCAGATTATTATATAACATGTATTTTGATGTAAAATATTATGCTTGTATTATGGTTTTTAATTTGGGTAAAATTTACTAAATATAATGTTAGTATTGTGTAAAATAATATGTCTATATTATATTTTTATTGATATATTTTTTTGTAGAATAATTATAAACATATTATAAGTGTGTAAATTAACTTTACAAAACCAAAAGTTATAATAATTATGTGCTAATATAACTAAAATACAAAAAGACAACATAAAAGTGTTAAGTACAAAATCATTAAACTTATCTAAATAGAAGAACTAAAGTGAATAGTAAATATTGTTTTAAAGGACATAATAGTATCTCCTTATATTTGAGGGTGTACTATTCACCCCTTTAAAGATAAGGGGATAATGGGCTGTTGGAATGTAAAAACCATTAAAATAAGAGGATAAGGGGATGTTGGAAATGATCTAACAAACACATATAACTAAACATTATTTGTATGTTTATTTCATAAGTCTAGCTATGATCCTGATTTTTATGAATATGACATACATAATTCGAAAAAATTATTCTAAATAGCTTTTTTGTTAACCGTGCAAATGTTCTATTAATTGTCTAAATGTTAATATTACCAACAAATTAGTTTTTATCTCAAATAACTTATATTCTAACCGTGTATATATTATATAACTTGTTCACCAATTTGACATTATCAACGGATACATACACATAAACATTATTCATATGTTCATTTAATATGTCATAGCTATGCTCTTGGTTTCTAAAGGTATCAGTTTAAACTTATGAATCGGTTTGGCCGTATATTTAACATAGCCGGCTATTTAACATATCCAGCAAAATAATCGTTTAACATATTATTGTACCGGCTATAATTTAACATGACCATCTTAATGGTCATTTACAAAGTAAGATCTCTCGGTCGCTGCATCTTCAGTGAACTTTTTTGGCCGTTGCATCTCCGGTGAAGCTCTCGGTCTCTCTGACTCCGGTCTAGCTCTCCGCCTCTGCGTCTCTGGTGATGCTCTTTGTCGGAGTCCAGTGAAGCTCTTCGCCGCTGCGTCTCCGGTGAAGCTGATGCAAACATGGTCGAAGCAGAAGCTAACTTGGAAGAGGAAGGACTTATTGAGTAGATGAAACCTCGTGGATGCAACTCTGTGGATGCAGAACCTATCGATGGAAACCCGTGGATGCAACTATGTAGATGTAGAACCTGTTGATAAACCTGAGTGAATACAACAATCAAGTGATCCCGAAAATACATGGAGCTGGACGAGATGAGTGACACTGAATCTTACTTGGACCTAGATGGACTTTGTGATACTTAGAATTTCTCAGCCCAAGAGGACCCATTATCTTTGGTTTATTACGAGATCTCGAACCAGGAAATTGAAGAATGCAATTGTTTTCTTGGTTTATCCTACACCAGACCCAAATCGAGTTGAAGATCAAGTCAAATAACCAGCTCAACTCTTCCATTGCTCGGTCTTTGGTCTTACCTAGTTTTTCTAAGTATTTTTCTTATTTTCTGCAATTAAGACTTTTTGTCTTTCTCTTAGGACTCTACGTTTTAATCTTCTTTTCTACTTAAACTTATGCTGTTGCAGATAGAAAATTCATTCACTTTTATCAATCAAAACTTCTTCTTATATGTGAATTCTTTGTTCATCTTTGAACATCGATTGCTAGGAGTTCATTCTCTGCTAACAAAACTCGTCCTTGATCCTACTTGTGAGTTCATTCTCGCGATCAAGGGCACATCTACACAAGTGTTGATCAGTTCATATATCTTCATTGAAGACAATTCAAACCTATTCCATCAATCATCAAGTTCAGTTGCGACCCAATTATCTCTCAAGCTATCTGATATTCCTTTAAAAGAATAAGGGACAAAGTAATCTCATCATTAGGGATTCATCGGAGAGTCTTCGCTGCTGTGTCTCCATTTGATATAAATGCTACATATATGATTTGGTTTTTCAGCTGCACCGTTTGTGTCAGATTATATGTGGTTGGGGTTTAAGCTCACATGCAACTGTACATCTTCGTTTACTCTGGCATGTTTCGAGAATCTTGACATAATCGTTAGTAAATCTTTGCAAATCTTTCTATTCACCTAAATCTCATACTTTCTCTATATCTGCAAACTCGAAACGTCTATTACCCGAGGACAATACTGTCTTCTTATTACATTCTGCCAGCACACAATCACATTTTTACTGGTTAGATATATACTTATTTATTAAATAGGTTCATTAATGCTTCTACACCAGCAGGTCCAGGTTTCAATTTTCGAAAAAACAATTTATTAAACAATTATGCAGGCTACGAAAAAAAGACTTACAAAGGATCTTCAACAGGGTGCAAGTAAACTCGGTCAGACGTGATCTTCGTAGGACGGCTCAGGTGATACAGTTAAACGTAGATCCTTATAAAGCAGGTAGTATTGTCGGTTGTCGGATCGTCTATCTTTCTCATAATTGTAATATCATGATAAATCAGTTTTTAAAAAAAAAAAAAGATATATACCTATTTTCCATGTCTATTTTTGGGAGTAGTGGGTAGTACTACTAATAGCTATATGACAATAGACGAAACTTTGGCTGGTTGCACCGTCGGAACCTGCTCTGATTTCTCAAGCTTGCACATTCTTATGGATCCTACTCCATTTGCTCACTGAAGTTTCCAGGAACCAAACCAAGATCCCAATCATCATCATCCACGACAAAGATGATTCACCATACCTTTTCAAGATAATGCTTTGTGATCAAACCATACAAAACAGTCTGTACAGTACCTTAGCTTATAATTACTGTTCATTCTGGAAACTTATCTTGTGAATAACCCAGACGATATGCAAACAAAAAGAATTGAACGGCCAAGAAGAAACGGAACTCTTTTATCAGCAATTTAACATTCTTTACCCTTTCAAACTACGTGCATATTCAAAGACTCATGTATTAGAATTGCTTAATAATTACTCCATTATTACTAACATGAATCATGGTTTTTTCTAACTTACATGTAACTAAGATAAATCTGGTTCAACAAAACCATCTTTCACGACAAGACTGGTCTCCCGGAAGCTCGAACCGTGGCTATGAACACCCAGAAGATGGCACACAAGGCACCCACAATTGATAAGAGAAGAAACCCTCTGTTTCTGCTACGCTTCTTTGCTGCTACGGTACTAGTCACTGGTGGCGTTCCATTAGCCTTTTTACTGTACCTGATACGGCTAAAGCTAGACATACGCACAAAGGTCCGGTTAATAGGACCCTCACACGCAGAGGCTGGCGTAGAAGGTATTGAATCCATGAATGCCCACAGAGCCGATGTGAACGGGCTTGTTCCACCACCATTCCCGCCTTCCTGGTCTTGGGCACTTACAGTAAGATTTGTGGAACCGGGCATCACACCTATGCAAATAGTGTTCACAGAATATCAACGGAAAGGCTACTGCGTTTAAAGATTCTAAAAAGAGGGAATTATAATGCTTTGAGTATGAGTATTAAGCACCTGATGAGGGTAGAGGCGCGAATGCTCCGGAAGTAATAGATTGTGGTTGATCAAAGCGAACAGCCTGATCATCATCATCTTGAAACCACTTATCGTCAGTGAAATCATCGAGATTGTTGTTGTTCACCTTGTTCTCAGGGATCTGGTCCTGGAACTGCTGTTTCTCGTTGGATGTGTTGTCGGCAAATTTACTGGGAGAAGACGGATGTACAGAAGCTCCCTGAGCAATAGGTTCCTTATCCAAAGACATGGAAACGTCATGGAACAATTGGTCAAACTCATTAAAGTCTCCAAATTCCCCAGGGTTCAAGAACTGTGCAGGTCTCTCAACTGCGAGTTCAGGGGCCAGAAGATCATCCATTTCAATGTAATCCTCAATCTCAAACACAAAAGGCTCCACACCAGAGCTCGAGGGCCTAATGTATGGCTCGCCGTTTGGCAAGAACCTTCCCGTCTGCTGGGGCTTAAGAAACTCTCCAGAAGAATTCTTTACCAACGTGCTCTGCATCTTTTCTTCCCTGTTAACCTGCAAGTAAAGCTATTATCTATGTAATGAGTAAAGCAGAATTAAATGGACATGGAAATTAAGGCGTCATCCTACTATAGATTGGTAGCAAAAACCATCTTCCTCTTCCTTGTTGAGAGAGAGAAGGAACTGACCTGGGAAACACTAGAAGGAAGGCCATTAATACAAATCTGAGGAACCCCAGGTGCACGTGGGAATCCATTGAGAATCTCCTCGAAATCATCTAACTGAACATTTACAGGCTAGAAAAGTCTACCGTTATCGACAAAACGAGTATCCTCATGACGAACCAGAGGTTCCTCTGGCAGACCAATATCATCTCCATCTTCACTATCATCATCAACCCATTCTTCTTCTTGGAAAGGAGCACCATAATCCTCACCATTCTTGGGACCAGACCCACTTTTCTTGAACAGCTTATACAGAGCATAGTAATCCTGAAGAGAGAAAAATCTAAATCAGATAAACTAATTGTAGAGGATGGATTTGACCATCCCACAAGGCCCGAGGAATAGGAAGGCCTGGCCCGGATTAGGAAAAGCGACGGCTCGATCGGTCGGCTCAAGAGTTAGGTCTCTCGGCTTGACTCTTGAGTACTTTTAGTTGATCATCATCGACTGAAGTACGTTCGGCTCAGCGGCTGCTCGGACGCCTACGGACTTCTCGGCCCAGCAGAGGAGGCCCACCAAGATGGCGTAAATTAGGTCAAGGACGAGGTATCAGGACGTCTATATAAGAGAAAGGAGAGACAACGAGAAAAGGATCCGAAATCACTGACTAACACTTGACGGCTAGATTAGGGTTTTCACCTTTGCTTCATCTCGCCGTTAGTTGTACTCTTCCGGTAGCTCGTCGAGCCACCGGATTCCTTTCTGTCGCACTCTCTTCTTTTCCCTTGTAACCGACCGAACATTTTTTTTCTCCGACCATTAATAAGACGTCTTTGTTTAAACCCACATCTTATTATTTACCGTTTTCCGATCAAACAGTTGGCGCCCACCGTGGGGCAACTAGCAAAGTAACGTCAGAACTATGGTCGTTATAAACGACAGTTCTTCGTCAGGCGAGGAGCGCGAAGCTCTCGAGGTGACACCGGCTCCAGAGGTGACACCTACGCCTACACCAGTAACTCCACTTCCCCATCCTGCATCTATGGAAACTATCCTGGCACGCCTCACCCTACAAGAAGCGGCGCAGAAGGCGGCAGTTGACCAAATCACGGCGATAGCAAAGATCCTTACTCCTCTCGCTGCAAACGCCGAAGCTTCAATGGCGCAGTATCGTCGACACCTGTTCGCCACAAAACGAACCACCGACTTGGCACCTACGCGGGATAACGATAGCCAAAGCGTCGGTAACGACACCAACGCGCACACCGCAAGCGAACTAGCCGCGTTGAAACAGTCGGTCCTCGATATCAATTCGAAGATCCACCAGGTGACGACGTCCGTGCCCCAAATCGAGCATGTACTCGCGGAATCTCTTCGTACACCCTTCACGCAAAAGGTTACCGGCGTGCGGCTACAGAAGATGGAGAAACTCCGTCTTCCAACCTTCAAAGGTCTCTCTGACCCTTCTACTCACGTCACGTCTTTCAACATAGTGATGCGACGCGCAAACCTGACCGACGAAGACAAAGA
>NC_027752.1:27849087-27849551 GCF_000695525.1 Brassica oleracea var. oleracea
GCGACCGTGTCAGATTTGTGGAACCTCACTCACGCCAGCGACCAAAGTCTCCGCGACTTCATGGAGAAATTCAAAGCTATCGTCTCGAAGATTGATATTCCCGACCATATCGCCGTCGAATCTTTGATGAACACCTTGCACGTCGACTCCACATTCCGCCAGGATCTTTACCGATATCCGACAAAATCTGTCTCCGACGCCATCGCTCGCTCGCACAACTTTATCCGCATGGAAGAAGACACCAGAGCAAAGTTCGCAAAAGAAGCAGCAGCGAGACAGCGATCCTCCCGAACAAACGACACCCGCCCCGAGCCTCGCCAGCACTCCTCCGGTGGAAATACCACTCAGAAGCGAGGCTATGTTAGCTCGGTCGATGATGAGGAATCTCCAAGATCAGCAGCCATCACGCGAGAGAAAGGCTGGAAACACTGGGATCGAAACTCCGCTCCCAAGCAATCAACCCC
>NC_027752.1:27849642-27850782 GCF_000695525.1 Brassica oleracea var. oleracea
GGATTCCCATGACACGAAGGAATGCAAGGTCCTCATCGGGCAGTTTTTCGACGGGATCACTAATGGGACAATCCAAATGCCCACTTCTCCTACGACACCGAAAAACACTAAAAGCTGGAGTAAGAGCGAGGAGAAGAAGGCACAGAAGTCTCAAAAGAACACAGCCCCGAGCGAGGAAAGAGCAAGCCCTGAGCGCACTCCCGTCAACAACGTCGGCCCCGCCAACGATTCGTCAGAAGACGAACACCCGCGTCACCGGCGACGAGTGGAAGTCATACTCTCTCGCCCTTGTGACTCCTCTGATGATGACGTCCCGACAGTGCAACCAGATCTGCGCGATAAATTGGACAGGAAGGATAAGCAGTCTCTCACTCCCTCGACAACAGAAAAAGACCTGCGCATTCTATTGAAGCGAAGGAGCGCCACGAACGAAAACACAGGAACAGCCGACCTCCGTACGACCAACTCAAAATGCAACGCCCGGAGAGTCGGTCAAATTGGCGACCTTCGTAACCAGCTCAATTCGAAGGCCGACGACCTGCGAATCCAACTCAACCGTTCGAAAGGGTCCGATCTGCGACGACGTCTCGAATCAAAAAAGAAACAGCCTGCAGAAACTCCTAAATTCGAGAACACAACTGACAATTTGAGGAAGAAACTCGAATCAATGCGAGCAACCCGAGCCCCGCACATTAGCATCATAATGGGTGGATCACCACCTTGCGGTGACTCGGTTCGAGCCGTCAAAGATTACAAACGTCAAGCAACCACCTCTAAGAAGTGGCCTTCTCCAGTCGAAAATGATCACCGAATCACTTTTTCGGCACTAGACACCAAGGGCGTCCACATGCCACATAACGATCCTCTCCTCGTCGACCTTGACATCGGCGAATGTCTAGTCGCAAAAGTCCTTATTGATACCGGCAGCTCAGTCGATCTCATCTTTCACGACACACTCGACAAAATGGGAGTTGATTTAAGGGATATGAAGCCTTCCTCTCGCACGCTCACCGGCTTCAACGGAGCCTCGGAGCAAATGATCGGGACAATTCGCCTTCCAGTATACGCAGGTGGTATAACCCGCACCGTCAAGTTCTCCGTCATCCGCGCCAAAGCACCCTATAATGCCATACTCGGAAC
>NC_027752.1:27850926-27852041 GCF_000695525.1 Brassica oleracea var. oleracea
TTGTAATTCCTTTTATCAATTGGTCACTCAACGAGGAATCGAAGCCAACCCCAAGCAGATCTCGGCGATCCTCGATCTTCCAAGCCCAAAGAACAGCCGCGAATTACAGCGACTAACCGAACGCATAGCAGCTCTCAACATGTTCATCTCGCGGTCAACCGATAAGTGTCTTCCCTTCTATGAGCTACTAAGGGGCAACAAAAGGTTCGTCTGGGACGAAAAGTGCGAAGAGGCGTTCAATCAACTCAAGCACTACCTCGTAAAAGAATGACCGAGCCGGAGACGAGATACCCAACACTCGAAAAGATGGCCTTAGCTGTCGTCACCTCGGCCAGGAAACTACGACCCTACTTTCAATCGCACACGATTGAAGTACTGTCCAACCAACCACTCCGAACGGTTATGCAGAATACTAACCAATCAGGACGGTTGACTAAATGGGCGATAGAGCTGAGCGAACATGACATCGTGTACAAGAATCGCACAGCAGCAAAGTCACAGGTCCTTGCCGACTTCTTTATCGAGTTAACACCAGAGCTGGAGCAAGACCTCATCCTACCAAGTGTAAACTGGATCCTACACGTCGACGGTTCATCCACGAGTAAAGGGTCGGGGGCAGGAGTGCAACTGCAATCACCAACATGAGAACCCATCCGGCTGTCATTCAGTTTTGGTTTTGCGGCGTCAAACAACGAAGCTGAGTACGAATCCCTCATCGCAGGGCTCCGTCTCGCCAAGGCAGTGAAAGCCAAAAGAATCAGCGCTTACTGCAACTCTCAACTTGTCGTAAGCCAGTACCTCGGCGATTACGACGTCCGCAACGAAAGGATGGACGCCTACCTCAAACTCGTCCAAGACCTCACGCGAGACTTCGAGTTCTTCGAACTCACGAAGGTTCCTCGCGGAGAAAATGTTTGTGCCGACGCCCTCGCTGCTCTAGGAAGCAAGCTACACGATCAAGTCAAGAGGACAATCCCAATCCATAAAATCGAGAAACCGAGCATCGACATGAAGGCGAAACAAACTGCAATCGCAGCAGCGATTAACGAAGCGATGGACATCGACGAAGCAGAACCTCCTTCGCAGGATGATCAGCCAACAGATTGGCGCAAGGA
>NC_027752.1:27852153-27852351 GCF_000695525.1 Brassica oleracea var. oleracea
GACGGGGAACTACACCGATGGACCGCGACGAAGGTGCTACTCAAATGTATCTCCGGCGAAGAAACGAGACTAGTCATGGCCGAAACACATGAAGGAGCAACAGGCAATCACTCGGGCGGACGAGCCCTTGCATTAAAAGTGAAGAATCTCGGATTCTACTGGCCAACCATGAACGCCGACTGCGAGAGATACGTGCGC
>NC_027752.1:27852583-27852763 GCF_000695525.1 Brassica oleracea var. oleracea
ACGGTTCACAATTCATCTCGCATCATTTCAAGGGATTCTGCGACAGAAGGCGCATTCGACTCAACATGTCGACCCCAGAGTAACGGCCAAGCTGAGTCGACGAACAAGACCATCATCGACGGTCTGAAGAAACGACTCGACTTAAAGAAGGGTTGCTGGGCGGATGAACTAGATGGTGTC
>NC_027752.1:27853093-27854055 GCF_000695525.1 Brassica oleracea var. oleracea
CTAAGAACTACGAATGGCTTGATTCCCACAAAGGGATACGTAGGCAGCCCAAAAGAAAAAGGGGTCCAGCCGAAAAAAAAAAAAAAATAATACAAACCTCCTCCCCGAGGAATCGATCTCCGAAGCAGACGATCTCCGAAGCAAACGATCACTTAAGCGATGCCGACACGAGCATGCCCCGGCTTCTCGAACAAGCGTATCGGTACTCGCATCCCACGTTGGATACGTTCTGATCAGACAAGTATTCACGGGAGTCGACCGTGTTGCGATTTAAACCAACACAACCGAGACAATGACTCCAACTCACCCTGTAATTTACTAAAGTAAAGTTTGGTCCACCGAACGCTTGAAAATTACGCTAGGGTCGATTTGGAACCGTCAAACGTCGAGGACTTATAATTGCGAGACAAAGTCATGACGAGCTAAACACTACGACGATTCAATATCTTGAACAACGTTTATACCAAGCAAACAGTCACTTCGAATCTTGAGAAATCATGTATTTGATAGACAAGTACAATTAAAGGAAAACAGTTAATGCAATTCGATGAGTTGGAACAAAACAGAAGAAAAACAACAAATTAGAAGCCTCGAAAGGCAAAAATCTAAAGGCAACAACACAAGTCCTACGAGACTAAAAAAAACAACAAACAAAAAAGACTAAGCTTCCTGATCACTCTCGCGTTCGTTGAGGACGGAGAGCTCCGAAGCCCTGACGCTCGACTCATGAGCAGCCGGAGAAACATGCGCTTCGTCTTGTCTCGGGACGACCTCTGGATCAGCCAAAGGACCTTCAAGAAGAGGCGCTGGGTCTTCGTGCCGTTCTTCAGTCGGATGAGTAGGCGGAACGTGAAGACTCGCTGCAGTCTCCAGATCGATCAAGCCGGCGTTGGACCCATATGGATCGAGACTCGCCAAGATTCGAGCATCCACAAACTGAGAGTCCAATACGAGAGGAGAAA
>NC_027752.1:27854317-27870659 GCF_000695525.1 Brassica oleracea var. oleracea
CATAGGGACCTCGTCGCTCTTCTCGGGAGCGAATCCTAGCGAAGCGACGATTAGCTTTTCTGGCCATCTCGGCCTCGACTCTTCCTCTTTCCCTCGTCACTTCCAGGAACCTGGAATCCCTGAGGCGCCTCATCTCTCTTTCATGAGACTCAACGAGCAAAACCTTCTCGCCCTCAAGATCGGCGTTCTCCCGCTCGAGCTCACAAACGACTCCCCGAGATACCTCCAACTCGGCTTTGAGCTCATCTCTCCGAGCGATGATGCGAGCAACCATCCCGTTAAGCCTCTCGACGTCAGCCCTCGGCAGAAGCTTCCTCTTTCGCCGCGTGCTCCTTCTTAGCCAGCTCGAGTTCGCCCAAAGCTCCCTTCAGGGCGGTGTCGTACTTATCGATCACAACGTTCGTCGCACTATCCCCCTAAACAAACGAGGAGATAAAAATTGTAAGAAAAAGTTAAAGGACGAAGCAAAAAAAAAAAGAGGAAGGGGCCGAGTCATTTACCAGCAGCTTGGCCCGCGCGGCTTCCTCGTATTCACCCCCAAAAATGAGGTCCTTCACAGCGGGCAAAGGTTTCGCCCTCCCCCTTAATTGGCGAAGGAACTCTCCACACTTCTCGGGGACGTACACTAGAGGGGCCGGTCCCTCGTAGTGAAACGAAACCTTGTCTGGAAAGTTGACTCCGGGCACCCTCCTCAAGATAGCGGAGCCGCGAGAAGAAGTGCCGATCTGAGCGACCCCTTCCCCAATGGGAACCGGAGTTCCCTCGCGAGAAGACGCCAGAATAGGAGATCGCCCCTCATCACCGACCTCGCCGTTGCGTCTCCTGATCAAAAGCGGCGACTCCCCGCTGTCATCTTCGGAACCGTCCGGACGAGCGACATTAAGAGGAATTTCAGATTCCTCCCCTTCACCAGCTTCCGCCGCGTCGTCCCGTTCTCCCGAGATTTCAGCCTCAGGAGCCTCCTCTTCGGGTTGAAGTTCTTCTTCTTGAACATCACCCTCCTCAATCTCAGTTGGCTCCTCGGGATTCTCCGACTGCTCGTCAACAGGCCTCTTCGTCCTCTTCTTCTTCTTCTTCGTCTTCTTTTTCTTCTTGGGTTCGCCGGAAGGAGGAACGTCGCTCGCCTCCTCGGCGCTCCCCTCGACTCCCGAGCCACCCCTCTTCCTTTTCTTACCCTTCCCCGCGCTTCTAGCGCCAGAAGGGCAAACCGTGCGAGGAACCGTAGCTGAGGGTCCTTCCTCGCTAGCCAGTCCTAGCTGGGCGGCTAACATCGCGCTCAAATCGGGAAGAGTTCCCATCCTCTTTGCTTCAGAAATTTGGTTCTGGATGTCCTTCGGGAAGATATCTAGTCGCTTGGTGCGAATAGGAAGAACGGTCGGAATGTCAGATCTCCACTCTCCTGAAAACATAAGGCAGAAAGGTCAGGACCCGATAAATAAACTTTGCGATCGAAAGAATAACTAGAAACGGCGAGAGAACGCACTTCGAGCGATCCGATCCTTAAGCTCGCGAATCTTCTCAACGATAATCTCGGACCAACGGTAGATCCGAAGCAAAGCGACGGCCCGAACGCTCTTTAGGAAGTCCTCAGGATAGACTGGAGAAGTGGGATGGCCAACTGCGAGCACAACAAAAAAGAAAGTTTCGTTAAGATCAACAAAATCAGACGTAGCTCGCGACATTGTTAGAATCGACAAGTCGTATGTAGTTCGCGACAGGATATTCTACCGCAAGAACGGTTCCAAAGAACCCGATAATCTTCTTGAGGAGGCTCCTCGAAAGCCGAGTCGTCGGACTTAATGAAGAAGTAGGAGCGCTGCCAATTCTGCGTTTTGTTTGGATGACCGGCGCACACGTTGCAGTTTGGTCGCATCTTTACCAAGTAGGTTCCGTCCTTCAGATCGGTTATCGAGGTCATCTCCTCGAACGACCTGACGCTCATCGGCATATCAATCTGCTCCGCCAGAACTGATAAGGTGACGGCTAATCGCAGCGAGCCGTTCAGTAACTGACTAATCGCGAGATCTCGCCGCCTAGCGTACGCGGTGATCAGTCGCGGGATGGGGAACCAACAGCAAGTGTCGTCCTGGAAATAAGACTCGTAAACTGTTTGGTACCCGATCGGAGGAGACCAAGGTCTTTTCTCCTTCGTAGGAATGAGGAAAGTCACGCCTGTGGCGTTCTGGGCCCGAAGAACCCTCTTCACGCTTCTCAGGGTCGACTTAGTCTCCTCCACACCGTCCCAATCTTGACCAGCCACGAAAGCAGGGCGCAATAAGTCGGGATGTAGTCGTGGAAGCTCTTCGAAAATCCCTTCAGGATAGAAGGTCTTCGGAAACAACTCGGCTTCAAAGTCGTCATCTTCTGAAGGATCGCCCTCCACTGCGCGAGCTCTCAAGGTAATTGAATCAACGGGCACCGCCCCGCTCTGCCCGTCTCTCGCACACTCCGTCGCGTCCCTCACGACGACGTTCTCGCTCCCTTCCCTCGCAAGCCGTGTGGCATCTGCGACCAAAAGTCTCTGGGAGCGAGACAAATCAACCGTATCCATCATCGCCTCGTGATGAGTCGACTCGAGACCCCCGATACAACCTCCGCCAGAACCCCTTGCCGGAGCTGATGCCGCCGCAACCGATTTCCCTTTTTGCTGCCTCGATAACCCCTGAGCCGACGACATGATAGAACAAGGCGGCGGAGAACGCGTTGAGTGAAGACTATAATACTTAGAGAGATAAAAGAAGGAGAGAGAGAAAGTACCTTTGATCGCGGAGGAAACTTGAAGAAATGAGAAGGGATCGGCTTATTTATAAGGAAAAGAGAAGGGGGGAACTCGAGGCATCATTATTAGGTCTATTCGGGCCTAGGTGGGCCTTGAAACTCTCCCTAAAAATCCAGCGGACCCTCGCGACGTTTCGACTTCTCGGTACATTTAAAAGAAAAAAAAAGGAGGGGGGAATTCGAGGTGTCGTCATTAAGCCTAAACGGGCCTAAATGGGCCTTGAAACTCTCCCAAATGTCCAGCGGACCTTCGCGACGGTTCGGCTTCTCGTCTGAATCGGATGTCGGTCATCTTAAAATTAGAATAAACCAACGGTTAATCTAGATATGCCAGTCGGGATCTGAATATCCGCGACTAATCGGCCTTGAGTGGAAATATTCCAGAACCCTTCCTGCGACACGACGACCAAAAGAAGAGATAAAAGCCTCTACTGCTCGCTTCCGAGAGAACGACGCTGTGCGACTCATCAACCAACCGCTCCAACCTTCCGACAGGCCTCCTATTCCTTCAAACCTTCAAACATTAGAATCCATCAAGAGCTGGAAAGCACTTCGCTCACTAATGGACTAGGGGAGACTTGACTTACTGTAGAGGATGGATTTGACCATCCCACAAGGCCCGAGGAATAGGAAGGCCTGGCCCGGATTAGGAAGAGCGACGGCTCGATCGGTCGGCTCAAGAGTCAGGTCTCTCGGCTTGACTCTTGAGTACTTTTAGTTGATCATCATCGATTGAAGTACGTTCGGCTCAGCGGCTGCTCGGACGCCTACGGGCTTCTCGGCCCAGTAGAGGAGGCCCACCAAGATGGCGTAAATTAGGTCAAGGACGAGGTATCAGGACGTCTATATAAGGGAATGGAGAGACAACGAGAAAAGGATCCGAAATCACTGACTAACACTTGACGGCTAGATTAGGGTTTTCACCTTTGCTTCATCTCGCCGTTAGTAGTACTCTTCCGGTAGCTCGTCGAGCCACCGGATTCCTTTCTGTCGCACTCTCTTCTTTTCCCTTGTAACCGACTGAACGTTTTTCTCCGACCATTAATAAGACGTCTTTGTTTAAACCCACATCTTATTATTTACCGTTTTCCGATCAAACACTAATTTAGAACAAATAAAAGAAAGGGACGAACAGATGATGGTAATAAATACCTTGGCGTTCGTACATCGGTCGAGTTCTTCTTCATTCATAGTGTACTCATGCATCACCCAGTCAGTACGCTCACCGGTAGGTGCCCTACCTCTATAGAAAACAAGAGTCTTTTTGAGTCCTACCGACCTGGAGTTGTAGACAATGACTCGATCCTTCCCTGTAGCCTTCCAATACCCAGTTGCAGTGCCTCTACCCGACCTAGCTGCGTTTGGATACTTTCTGCTCCTTGGAGTAAAGTAGAACCACTGTCGATCTCCTGTCTTCAACACCGACTGACCTGTGCCAGTAAATATGTAAACTTTCAGAGACCCAAATATAAAAAAAAAAAAGACTGAGAAAACATAAGCACGAATTTGATATACTCCAATTACCAGGCAAGTCATCAGGTTCTATCTTGTAAACATCAACGAAGCCGATGGCATTGACTGTAAGCCTCTTTCTATACATCTTCCTCTTGAGATAATACATGACAAGCTCCTCGTCTGTCGGGTGAAATCGAAACCCTGGCGCGGTGAATTTACCCTCTTTGAAACACGAATTTGGACAAGGATCCGCCATCTACGTAACTATCACAACCCATCTCTTGGTAGATAAAGATAGCTGGTTTGGGCCAACGAGGAGCAAAGTCGAAAACCCTAGTTCCCCTTCTCGTCGTGTTACACGATTCAGAAGAGAAGGCTAATCAATCCTACATGATACTGAGAGAAACATCTTGCGATTGAAACATTGTTTGATCGGCCAGAGAGAATAAAGGGAAAAAAGCAAAAGAGATTTTATTCAAGGGTTGTGTGATTTTCGTTGGCTGGTTTGATGTCGTCTCTTAGCTTCTCTCCTACTTCCCAAACCGTTTCGATTATTTGGACTAAGCCAGAACTGTATGGGCCTCAATGACCGTTCTGTTCCACCCTATTTATTCAAGAAAATATTTTCCTATAATAGATCTGGTTAGCCATCGGCTTTCAGGCTAGGTTCTTTACTTCTTAGAAAAAGATTTGTAGCTACACCAACTATTGGCAAATGCATCTTAAACCATCTGAAATATTAAAATGTGTCTCCAGCTACATAACTCTTTGAAATGTATCTCTGCAGTGCTAATTAGATCTAGTGAAACTCTTTGGAATCAAATCGAATATTTGAAACTTTAACATGTCCAAGTTCGAATCTGAATCCAACTATTAAAATCGACCCAACCCATTATCCTATCTATTTTTCTTCTTCTCTTTCACAATTTCTTCACTTCTCAGCCACAAAAACATGAAGATGGAAGTGGGTTTGGAATCGTCTAGGAATAGCCAAAATTCTTTTCAGAGATTGTGTTTCTGTGGATTACCGGCGAGTATAAGTCAAGCTTGGACTGATAAAAAATCCAGGTCGACAATTTTATGGATGTCCGTGTTTAAAGGTCTGAGATATGATAATTGAACTCCATAATAATCGATTCAGATGTGAAATAGAGATTTAAAATGCAATTTGAACCTTGTGACAGCTTGGAAATGAATGCAAGTGTTTCTCTTGGTTTGATGAAGAAGAAGGTACAGTTTTGATTGAAGCTCTTGCAGAGTTTGATCCGCTAGAGAGAATAAAGGGAAAAAAGCAAAGAAATTTTTCTCAAGGGTTGAGTGATTTTTGTTGGCTGTTTGATGTCGTCTCTCAGCTTCTGTCTGCTACATCGCTAACCCTTTCGATTATTTGGACTTAGCCAGAACTGTATGGGCCTTAATGAACGTTCTGTTCCAGCCCATTATTGAAGAAATATTTTCCTATAATATATCGGGTTAGCCCTGCTCATTCGGTTCTCGGTTCTGGTTCTGTTCTTTGCTTCTAGAGGTTTAGGATCCATTTGGGTATTTAGTTTTTTTTTTATTCTCGGTCTATTCGGGTAACAAAATTAGGAATCTACTAATATCTGAGATAATTTCTGATCTCATTCGGTTCTAGTTTGATTTTGTTTTTTGGTTAATTCGGGTTTAAATTCAGAAATTTGTTTTTAATTAAATATCAGATTTTTGGGATTTTTCGATAAAAAATTGGATAATTTTAAATTTTCCGGATAAAAAGTATTCTCGTATTTTTTTTTTGTTATTTCGGTTTATAAATGGTATTTTAAAATTATTTAATTATTTTAAAACTAAATATAGTTAATATCTATAAGCATATAATTGTAGAAATTTGGGTATCCATTCGGTTTTTGATTCGATTCCACTCCGGCTCTAGTTCTTTGGTTCTAGAGATATATGATCCGTTCGAATAATTAGTAAAATCCAAACCCGAACCAAACCTCTTTTTTATTCGGTTCGGTTTGGTTTTTTAGTTCCAGATAAACGTGTCTCGCGGAGAAGATTCTTAAATAACATGTTTAAAGGAATGAAAGAGCGGATTTATGTTTAAGAATATGATGCCCTTATTTACATTTAACTTTTTGTTGCATTTTTAATATTTAATTAGAATAATGAAAAAAATATTTTAAATTTTTTTTGAAAAACAAAGTATATAATTATCAATATTTTTTGTTCATTTTCTGACAAAATCGTTAATCAACTTTCAATAATCAAATATTTGAGCTAATTTGTGTGTTATTGATAGAATAGTCGAATGTAGATAATTTCTTATAAGTTTCAGTATCGAAAAAACAGCAGCTGGAGCATGAGCAAAATTGTTTGTTTATAACAAAAAGTCATTCTATTATTTAAACAGAAGTAATTTGGAAAACCAAATCAAAATAAAACAATCAACAAAATAAAATTTCTTATGGAAAGATCTAACCGTTTTAACTAAAAAATTCAGCAATTTCATTTCGGCCAGAGAAATCTCTTTTGTAGTTCTACAATTTCTTTCAACTCCACTGAGATGTTTGGTCATACTTGTGGATCTTTTAATCATGGTGATCAAATCTGTAGTCTGTTTTAAAATTTTAACATAAGAAGTGACGTAGCACGCATGTTTTCCATCCTCAGCCAAGTGGCTTTATTTCGAATGCAAAAATGACTTTTCTTATTATGCATCTAATGAAGCTACGCTACATATTATGATTAATTTGTGATTCAGCATAAATAAGGAAGAAGAGAAGAAACCCTTTAGTTAAGAATTATTTTTCGCAACTCTTTCAAACTCTATACATAATCAAAGACTCATCATACGTCAACTCCATGACCACTAAATGCGCATCATGTTTTCTTCTAACTTAAGTTTAGGTCACGATGTCTCCCCTGGACTCCAACTGTAGCTATGATGAACACCCAGAAGATGGCACACAAAGCACCCACAACTGATAAGAGAAGAAAACCTCTGTTTCCGATACCCTTCTTTGCTGCGGTAACTTTGCTAGTAGTCACTGACGTCGCATTGAACCTGATTCGGCTCAAGCTAGACATACGCACAAAGGTCCTATTAAGTGGACCCTCACAGGCAGAGGCTGGTGTTGAAGGTATTGATTCCAGCAAGGCCCACATAGCTGATGAGAACTGAGTCCTTGTTTCACTACCATTTTGGCATTCCTGCTCTTGGGCATTAACACTCATAACAGGGTTCTTGGATTCAGGCATCACACCTAAACAAATTGGTATTCACCAAGTATCAGAGGAATGGTTTAAAGGTTATTACATATAACGATTTATACAAGAGGGTTTGATATATAAATACATGTCTTGGTTCAGGTGAAAGACTAATGCAGGAAAAAGCATTCAAGTACCTGATGAAGGTGAAGCAAACGCTAGAGAAGAAGATTGTGTTTGATCATAGAGATCAGCCTGAGCATCTTTAAACCACATATCGTCAATAAATTGATTGACATTTGGGTTAGGATCCATGAAGATGTTGGCCTGACTCTCAAGGGTCTGGTTCTGAAACTGTTGTTGATAAAGGAAGTGCTGCCTTCCGTCGTTAGCAAAATTACTCAGAGAAGTCAGATCTGCGGAAGTTCCCTGAAACACAGGTTCTAAATCGAAAGACATGGAGACGTCATGGAACAATTGGTCATAGTCATTAAAGTGTTCATATTCACCGGGGTTCAAGAACTGTGCAGGCTTCTCAACTGAAGCAGCTCCTTGTTCAGGGGTGAGAAGATCATCCATTTCAATGTAATCCTCCTTCTCAAACAGAAAAGGTGCCATACCAGATGCATTGAAAGCTGACTTGACCTCAGTAGCATCAAATGAGTTTGCTGCATGGGACTGATAGCTCGAGTGCATGCTGTTTGGCTGGTAATTTGGCAAGAACATTCCGACTTCCGAGGGGGCAAGAAACTCACCAGAAGAATTATTCAGCAACGTGCTCTGTATCTCTTCTTCGTTATTAACCTGCAAGTACAAGTATCTATTTAGTGAGGAAAGCATTACAAAATGAGGCATATTAAACCACATTAAAAGAGAGAAGAAACTGACCTGCATAACACCAGAAAGGTCGTTCATTTGTCTTGGAGCAAGCCCTGGTGCATATGGGATCTCGTTGAGAAGCTTGTTGAAATCATCTGACCGAACATCGACAGGATTGCCAAAAACACCATCATCCACACGAGGGTTATTCTCGTAACGGACCACATGATCATCCGGCACAGTAACATTATCTGCATCTTCTCTATCATCATCATCATCATCATCATCGACCCATTCTTCTTCTTGGAACGGAGCACCATACTCTTCACCGTTCTTGGGACCAGCCCCACTTTTCTTGTACAGCTTATAAAGAGCATAATACTCCTGAAATCCAAAAGGCATATTAGTTAATACAAACGAAGGAGACCAACATATAATGTTGACTATTATTAAAAATTACCTTGGCGTTCTTACATCTGCCGAGTTCTTCTTCATCCATGGTGTACTCGTGCATCACCCAGTCAGTACGCTCACCATTAGGTGCACGACCTCTATAGAAAACAAGAGTCTTTTTGAGTCCTACCGATCTTGAGTTGTACACTATGATTCTATCCTTCCCTGTAGCCTTCCAATACCCAGTTGCAGTGCCTCTACTCGACCTAGCTGCGTTTGGATACTTCCTGTTCCTTGGAGTGAAGTAGAACCACTGCCGATCTCCAGACTTCAATACCGACAGACCTGCCTCATGTTCAGTTCTGTTAGAAAACTAATTTCAACGCAGATACATGTGTTCATAGTTTTGGGAAAAAAAAATGAATCAAAACCTAAACGTTATGGATAATAAATAAAGTCAATAGTAAACGATCGTATCACAATTCGTATGTGCAAGCTTTGATCTTACTTATGTTAAAATGATCATTGACTTGTTTGAAAAGTAAACGATCGTATCACAATTCGTATATACAAGCTTTGATCTTACTTATGTTAAAATGATCATTGACTTGTTTGAAAAGTAAACGATCGTATCACAATTCGTATATACAAGCTTTGATCTTACTTATGTTAAAATGATTTCGTTTTGTATGGTTTCTTGGTTTCTTTTTTTACAAAACGAAATCATGTTAACATAAGTAAGATCAAAGCTTGTACATACGAATTGTGATACGATCGTTTACTTTTCAAACAAGTCAATGATCAAACTGATTAACCAGAAAACTACAAAATCCTAAAACTATATAGCCTTTAGGTAACGATCACAAAGCAAACCCTAAGAAAGCAAACAGAGAACCACATGTGAAGGAGATCTAAAGCGTAGCGTGAGAATCGAGTAAAGTAAAAGGATATGAAAATTACCAGGCAACTCGGTAGGATCCACTTTGTAGACATCAACGACACCGATGGCGTTGATCCTAAGCTTTCTCCCACAGATCTTCCTCTTCAGATAATACACCACCAGCTCCTCATCCGTAGGGTGAAACCGGAACCCTGGTGCGCTGAATCGACCTCCTTTCAAACACGAATTCGCCATCTCCGACAAAGAATCTGTCTTTCAGACCAAACAAAAAGAATCGATACGGGTCAACGAGAAGCAAACCGTTATACAGAACAGAACAAACGTGATCTCCTTCTTCTCTTCTCCTCTCACGATTAAAGTGGAGAGAGCGAATCAAACCTACATAACACAGGGCACGATCTTAAGAAACAAGAGGCGAGAACTAAACTTCTAGGGTTTTTGATCGGCGAGGGATATATTTTGTTTGGTCCGGTCAAAGAGGCGATAATACTGACTAATATTCTAGGGTTTTCGGTCAGCCTTTTTAGAGAGTACGAAGTTTCCAAGAACCTACGTGCTGCTGGGGTTTGAATACGACTGCGGGGCCCACAACTCTGACTTTCCATTTCTGACTTTATCCATTTTTTTTGTGCACTCTGACTTTATCCAGGAGACAGGAATATTCCACTACTACTAGTATAAAAGAAAGAAAAATGCATTTCCTAAGTTTCATAAAAACTATCACCGTTAGAATACTTTAGAAATAAAGAACAAGGTATGAATGGTGACCAATGAACGACAAGGAATAATGCATTCCCTAACATTTTTAAAAAAATTCACCATTCAGAAGGAATAAATTTTCCTTCTCATTTCCTACTATTCCTTTTTTTTTGTAAAGAAATAAAGAACAAAGTTATTCCTTGTTAAATATGGGATAAAACAACCATATTTTTTTCGTTCCTGCAATTTTATTCCTCTACGTTCATTTCCTATTCGTTCCTGTTCTTTCCAGAATGGTCACCAGTCGGACCCTTAAAAATATTATTTGTTAAATTTGAGAAAGAACAATTATTTCTTTTTATTCCTGCAGTTTTATTTCTTTACGTTCCTTTTCTATTTGTTCCTCTTGTTTCCAGAATACCAGTAAAACCCAAAGTTAAATGATACTCACTACTTTCCAACTAGGTTTTAAACCCTTCCAAAATTGATTAGGGTAAATCAATACTATTAAAACAAAAATATAAGTTGGACCTAACTTAGTTCTAGGTGAAATATTTTAAAAACTATGCTATATAATTAACTAGGATACATGCACCTTGCGCATGATAAGTTTATATAAAGATTATTTAGAAAATATTGCATAGAAAAACTAAAATTTATATATTTAATCGAATTAATATTTTGGCCATATAAAATAATTTTGACTTTTTTGTTAATTATATAATTTGTTTTCTAATGGACTACTTCATTTTTAAAGCGTTTTGGATTTTTGATGAAGGTTTGGTTTGGATTGGTTTCAGTTCAGTTATTTTGGTTTTTGGTTTGGTTTAGCATCCGTTCATGTATTTAGAAAGTTTGGTTTGGTTATTTGGGTTTTGGTTCGGTTTGAGTAACAAAGTTAGGACCAGCCTATATCCGACGTAATTTTGGATCTCTTTCGGTTCTCGTTCGGTTTTGGTTTATCGATTAATTCAGGTTAAAAGGTCAAAAATCGAGTTTTCAAATTAAATGTCTGAAACTGTAGGGACAACACCAATTCATGCACTCTCGTCTAAACCTCGATACGACCTCTTACGAACTATGGCTATACTACCCATTAATCCATCATAAGTGGAGTTGTTGTCGAGACATTACGATAAAAACTGCGGTAAAATCCCATCAAAACGGGATAAGTCCAAAAAGGGCCCAAAGAGGCCTAAAACGGGACTAAGAGCCCACTTACGATTTTATTCGGTAAAATCCCATCAGTACTATGACGGTTTATATTTTATCCGCGAGAAAGGATAAATGTTAAATTTACGAAGATAATTACGAAGATCGAGGAAAATGGAATATTTCCGAAAGATGCTAAAGTTGGGCTAAGGGCATAATATGAAAGCTTAAACTGACCTTGGAGGGAGTATATAAGGAGTTCTAGGCGAGAGACACAAGGGAAGACTTTTTCAGAGCAAACTTAACACTTAGAGCATTTAGGCAACTTTCCGTTTTTGTTATTTCAAGGTGCGGCTCAACTAGGTTTTGCAGTCTTAGGTTGTTAGAACTATGAATCTCGCCGACAGCTCTCATAGCCGAGGCTTCTACCTTGTTATAACGCTCATACACAAATTCAGAATAAGACTCCTTTTGCACTTTTTTACGATTTATAATTTCTTTTCGTCTTTATTTTCGTATTCTGATTGCTTGGCGTGTGGTTTAGCAGATATCCGGGACCTCTGGGAAATTAGGGTTTTCCTAACTTTCCTAATTTGAAGGGAAATCGACGGTGTGAATTTCGATTCCCACAATTATTAGCATCCAAACATGAACAACAATTTTGGTTGCGAACATCTGTAGACAAACCAAAATGTTTCTCAAACGCAGGTATAAGACTAAACCCTCAATATTGCGAAACATCTTCAAGCCCGCGAACATTTCAAGAACGAAACGAGGCATACGAAAGAAAAATTAATCTTCAGCATTGCGAGACGTCGCAGACGCCTGAAGAACCATTTTTCGACAAACTTACCTTCCTCGATAAAGGCACCTTCTTGGAAGACCAAACAGTCATACATACTAACATCTTCTCAAATACGTATTCTTCGCGAAGACTCAAAAATGGTAATATCTACCAATAAGTTTGTTGCTGATCACAACAAACTCTTAACGTCCTAAACAGACTAAGTCATCTCATAGAGATAGCTCTCGTACACCCGACACAAGGGTAATAGCGCTATATAAAAAATCTGAAATTTTGTCAGCACTTTCGGGAGACTTAAAAATTGTCCTCGAAGAGATGCTCGATTCCTACCATACAAGTCACATAAGCTGAGAACATATCGCTGACTTTAAAGCGGGACGAAATCAGGTCGAAAACGATACATGAAACATAAGTCGAAGTAGTCATCGCACCCCTAAAGCCGTGATTAGACCTAGGTCTTGCCCTAAATCCAGCACACTGGTCTTCAACATCTCAAGGCATGATATCAAAGATACGAGATCTTAAAGCATGTCTCTTCGTCGATCTTTGCACGGTTATGAGACTTCTCGAACACAAGTCTTCGGACGTTCTCATCTTATGCAACAACAAGTATCAGGATCCACAGAGTCAGAAATGAGATGACAACTCACACTCTTTCTCTCATCTCCGCTTATGGCCTCTGTATACGTTTTTAAAAGGAGATAACCCACAAAAAAAAACAAACACAAAACAGCCAGCAAGGCTACTCTCGAGGCCGACAAAGGTCTGATATAGAATGCCATCGCCAGCAACATGCACGAAAATCTCTACACGATACACCACTAGACCGTAAAGGTTTCACTGAAAAACAGGTCGTAAGAACCTTAACTCCAAGACGAACTACGAAAGGCTTGATCCCCTCAACAAGGGTATGTAGGCAGCCTTTTCGAGGCGCAGCCCCAATCTTATCGCATTCCACTTTTAGTAGAGTGAGCATACCAATTCCAACCATTAATTCCGCCAAATTTACCTGACCTGCCAAATCGCTCGCAAGAACATCGCAAAAATTCTAGTGAGCTGGGCCTAACTTACCTAACTTGCCTAACTTGCCAAGCCACTCGCTAGAACCTCACGCTAAAAGCTCATGGTTCTAACGAGCTGGGGGGGCTTACTGTTGGGGTCAAAATCGGTCACGACGGAATCAATGTCTAAAAGTTGCGTTTCCGTACAAAAGCTTTCTCGACACACTCTCGACAAAAGTTCCTGAGCAAAAGACTCAAGAGAAGTGGATCACAGAACCCACCAAGCAGTCCAACTCATTCGTTCGGACCTCTTGAGGTGCAGAACTACACAGACGCATCAGATGTTTAGCTATGGATGAAGAAGTTCCAATGGTTTGATTGAGCCCATCGTTGACACAAAATTGAGCTGTGACTTAGCTTTCCAATGCCACCAGTCTGAGGTCAATCTAGCAAAATCTATAAGTTCATAATCCTCTTCTTGACTCAATAATAACTTAATTTGAAAACATTTTAATAAGACTAATAAGTAAATAAATATCAGTAAACCTCCCCCCAGACTTAAACTACACTGTCCCCAGTGTAAATTCAGTCGGAGTTATGGTTAGAAATAAATCATAAGGACTCAATCTAACAAGTAAGAACGATATACCAGACCGGAATGAATGTCGACCGATGTAAGGATGTTGATATCGGTTGACGCAGGTAGGGTAATGTCGATCGATGTCGACTGGTTCGCGTCAGTCGATACTGATGGCAATCGTCTACTCGGATCTTTTTTTTATATTTTTTTTATTTTTATGACCTGTAATAATTAAAAACCAACATAAATAGTAAATCAATAAAAACATAATAAATATTACCTAACAGTGGGTTACCTCCCACTCAGCGCTTTGTTATAGTCATTTAGCTTGACTTTGGAGGGTGTTTTGGCTTGCAGTGTTGAGAACCGGGACTTGTTGGAAAACAAGTATTCATCTCTTCTTTGCGCATGTTGAACCATGTACCAGTGAAGTCTCTCATTGCTTCATCCCCTCTGCGCCATTTATCCTTCATTCCTGCAGTTGTGTTCTCAATCCTCTGCAATCTTTCACCAAGACTCTCAAGGTTGAACTGATGTCTGGTAACTGCGACGTAAGTGTCAGCTGAGATCTCCTCTCCATGGTAAGGTGTGTTGGACATGTCGGATGTCATCTTTGGTACTAGACGGCCTCGGTTTGTATCACTTTCGATCGATGTTTGATTGTGAATGTCGATCGATTTGGTGTTGCGTCTGTCGATCGATAGCTCTGCTTCTGGTCGACGCGCAATGTAACTCTGAATCTCCACCAACTCCCCTTGTATAGCTTCAACCTTGGAGGAAAGCACTAATGCTAAGATCCATTGGGAAATAGATGTCATCACATCTCCCATCGAGCCTCTCCTCTGTAGTTTCCAGAGCTCTATAGATCCCTTCTACCAACTGATCTATCTCTTCTCTGGTGTGCAAATCTGGTTAACACTTCATCGTGTGTGGGCGTGACGGATTGGTGTCGATCGATGCTGTCAAGCGGTTGTCGATCGATGTGTGATGGTGTCTGTCGATCGATGGTGATTGTCTGCTGTCGATCGATTGTGGTCGTCGTCTGTCGATTGATGGAGGTTGAGCAACGTCGGTCGCGTTCTGAATTCTGGCTATGTCTTGCTTCATCTCCTCCATGCAAGTGATTAGCCAACTGATACTATCATTTAATGGATAGTAGACACCATCAAGCTTCATCTAGAAAGCTTCTTTGTTCCTCTCATGTTCACTACAGACTCCATAGAACATCTCATTGATCTCGTCCTTGGTGTTGATCTCTTGTACTAACTTTGTCTGTGTGAATGAGCTAGCATGTTCAGGAAGACATATGTAGGCTGGTTCATCTCTTGAAGCTCTTTCCAGAAGTCTTCTGATATCCTTGTTGTGAACAGGAATGGTGTGTCCATCTAAATCTCTGGCAAATCCTCGATTATCTCTGTAGACTCCATACTCGTCTTTCTCTTCCCAGTAGAATTTCCTGTTACCATAAAGTTCATAAGCTCTTCTGCCGAATTCTAGCTGTCTGGCGACTGTTGGGACGTCTATGTTGATCGATGGCTGAGTTGTATGGCGAGATCGTTGTTTGAAGCTGTTTTCTATGCCACCAGCTGTGTCATAGAACTTCTTTTTAATCTTCTGTTCTGGGTTGCTGCGTTGATGCATGAACAGATTGTCTGCTCCATTGGCTCTCTGAAGGATATCTGCGATATCTTCTCGAGATACGTGAAGTGTGCGGCCGTCTATGGCTTTTGCGTAACTGTCAGGGTCCCTGAAAATACCAAATTCGTCTGGAGTTAGATACTGGTTATCTAATTTATCTTGTTCGCTTAGAGTGGTTTTCGGTATTGGACGGTTGTCGATCGACGTGGTATTGTTGGTGTCGATCGATTGTTGAGGAAGAGTGTCGATCGATTGTTGATGACGAGTGTTGATCGATTGGCTGAAGCGAGTTCTTTCCCAAGCAGATTCTGCTTGAATCTGATCTGTATCATCGCCTTTTTTCATGTTGAGCAGCTCCTTGTCTGTGAAACTATCTTGTAGTTTATCTGCTCCTAGTGTGTAGGTTGCTGTTTCTACTGCAAAGCTCTCGTGGTGGTGTTCATCTGCCCAACTACCAATCGAGTAGTCTCCATCTCGCACACGGTTGAAGTCAGTTTCGACCGATTTGTAGTAGGTAGTGTCGGTCGATGCACGCTTTCAGCATCGTTATTGAGGTTGAGTGTCGATCAATGGCCAGCTTGTCATGTCGATCGATAGTGCATTCTTTTCCCAAGAGGAATGATGTAAGAGTTTATCTTCTTCATCAAGGATGCCTCTGTACTCAGTGGCTCGTTCCTCCTCATAGTCTTCATCATACTCGTATGTATGCATATTTTGTCTTATGTAAGCGTGAATAGTGGGGTTGTAGTAGTCGTTCTCCCACTCATCTGGATAAGTATCGACCGATTCATCTCCTTCTGCGTCGGTCTATTTCGGATGGCTTGCGTCGATCGATGTAACTGGATGAGTGTCGATCGATTTTGAGTAGTCAGATTCGTACTCGGCTCCACAGTGGCAAGCTGCAATGATTCCTGGATCATTGATTCTTCTGG
>NC_027752.1:27870741-27874116 GCF_000695525.1 Brassica oleracea var. oleracea
AAAGCTCTCCCAAGTAGTAGAGAAGAGTTCCAGATTAACTTGATGTCCAAGACATGGAAATCAACTGGAACTAGGGCATTACCAATCTGCCCCTCTAGGTCTCTCACAATTCCTCCTGAGTTCTTCTGGGAACAATCCACAAAAGTGAACAATTCCTCAAAGGCTCCACCTGCAGACCCAGATGGTCTGTCATAACACTAGGTAGGATGCTGACTGATGCTCCTGTGTCGCACAAGGCATGTGGGAATTCAATACCCTTCACCGTGCATGGTATTGCAAATTGCTCAGGATCACTCTTCTTCTTCAATGTAATCCTCATCCTCATCTTTTCTCTAGCTACATAGAACATTCTCCTAATGTCTTCTTCTTTCTCTCTGGTTTCTCTGAAGAACATCCACAATCTGTGGGTGTAATAAGCTTCTTCTAATGGCTTATGTAGAGGAATCCTGAAGACTCTCTTTTGAAAATTTTCCTTTTCCTTTTCATTAGCCCCCCTCTTCAGATGTTTCGCCACTTTTTCCTTTCTTCTCCTTAGGGTTCTTCCAATAGAAACGCTATCCTCTTCCATAGGATCATCTCCATCATCTGAAGGTGTCCTGACAGGCTCTGGTGGTTGTTCTGAAGGTTTAGGTTTGGGGTTTGGGCCTGAGTGCGTTAAGTCGTGCAACATCTATCTTCGGCATCTGCACTCGGTAGGTAATAGGGGCTCGTCGATCGATAGGAGGTGATGGTTGTCGATCGATATAGGCTTCAGAGTGTCGATCGATATTGCTGTTGGCATGTCGATCGATTCGGACTTTATCAGGGTTGGGCGGATGTGGGTGTTTTGCTGCGAACTCCTCGTGAGTTAGAATCTTCACGGCATTGCAAGACACGGTTGACTCCGTAGGCGTTGTTGATAGATTCTCTAGAGTTCCTGTCGATCGATTTGTGTTGGTGTATATCGATCGATGTTCGGTGTCTGGCGTCGATCGACACCAATGTGATCCGCCGAAACTCATCAAATTCTCTACCTCGAAATCACCTTCTTGCAGCTTCTCTTCCTTTACCACTTGCCAAAAGTCATCCTCAATGATGGTATTCACGTCGTGCTTCATCACATCATCCCCTACTCATCTTGTTGAAGCTTTATGCCTCCTAATAGCATCTCCTGTCTGCACAACCTGTATCTCCTTCTTCTTCACTTGAGTGCTCAAAGTCTCAAACTTTATGTTCAGGTTGGTGTAGACAGAATCTATCTTCCCATTGAAGTCCACTGTCATTCGCTGCTATGCCTCAAGAACCCTATCGAGCATCTCTTCAATCTTGCTCTCTTGAGTAGGCGGCGGTGGCTTTTGGTAGTAGGAACTTCCAAAATTCATGTTGTTGCTATAGCTGTTGTTGTAGGGTTTCTGGTACTGCCAGTTTTGGTTGAAGTTACTTCTATTTCCATTGGAGTTTTTGTTTCCACCCTGGTTTCCAGAACCTTGTAATCCAACTCCACCAATGTAGTTCACTTCTTCTTCTTCTGCTCTACCCTCTACAACTTCTGCATCTTCAACAAAGCTAACCTGCTTCCTGAGAAGCTTGTGAACACTGTCAAGTTTTTCCTTCACCTCATCCATTTGATCATTCCCAAGGATGGTGGCAGGTCTTTTTCTCTATAAATTAGTGTTCTTGGTGCTGTTGATGGATGCTAGGTTTTCAATATCCTTGACTGCCTCCTCTGGATTCCTAGTGTTGAAGTTCTTATTGCTGGAAGCATCAAGAGCCAACTGGTACTGCACCGCGATGCCTCTGTAGAAAGTACTGAGCATTTTTACTTCATTGAATCCATGCTGTGGACAGTGTCTCTGGTAAGACTTGAATCTGATCTAAGAGCCTCTGAATGATTCTGCAGGCTCCTGAGTGAATGTAGCAATCTTGCTCCTCAAGTCTTCAGCGGGCGCCTCATCAGAGAAATTGCATAAGAATGCATTCTTGATGCCGCTCCAGGATTTAAGAGATCCTGGTTGTAACTGCTTGAGCCAATGAAGAGCTTCTCCAGCAAGTGAATATCTGAAAAGCTTGCATAATAGGTAGTCCTCAGAGACTCCCTCGACTCTGATAGCAAATATCAGATTCTCAAACCTCTCCAGATGGTCCGTAGGATGCTCGTGGGATAGTCCATGGTAGGGTAGCTGTCCCACAAGTGTGTAGTACTGCGCTTTCAACTCAAAATCCCTCTCAATGGTGGGAAGAAGGATGGCTGATCTGTTGGTGTAGTAGCGATTTGGACGGTTGTAGTCAGCCAACGTCTTGGGTTGCGCAGCCTCATCTACAGGTAAGGTAGTACCTGTAGTAGTAGCATCAGGCTCAGGGATTGCAGCCCCATGAGCATCTATTCTCTGACCTGCTGCATTATGCAGATGACCCTCCTAGTCATGCAGGTCTCCATTGTTGTCCAGAACATGTATCAAAGGCGCAACCATGTCTCGCAGCTCAGTATCGATCGATGTCCGAGATGGAATGTCGATCGATGTCCGATGAAGGATGTCGGTCAACGGAAGGTTTGTGTCGTCGGTCGACGGGACTGGTGTCTGGGTCAACGGTGGTTGAGCAGAATCGAGCGACACAGAAGTGTTGTTGTCAGTCGATAGGGAGTGCGCTTCCTTGCGGATCGTGCGTTCCAAACTTGCAGGATCTGGTGAGAATATCAGTTGAGATTCCTTGTTGCTTCTGGTACTGCTGGGCATGTACCTAAAAATCCAAGAAAAAAAATTTATGTAAGAAAACTTACCAAAAATTAGAAAAATAGGAGATCAAAGCTCCCCGGCAACGGCGCCAAATTTGATACCACTCAAATTACACTAAGGAGTGATTTATACTCTTTCAAATAAGAGGTCGAGTTGTAGTACTTAGGGATCGAACTCACAGGGAGCTTGGGAACCTAAGGATTCTAATATGATTTGTTAAGCAACGATGTTTTTTTAGAGTTTTAAATGTAAATTGCAGTTTATATTGAACAAGTGTTTGTTCAATAGCAGGTTTGGGGTTCTGGTGCTTAAAAAGGAAATAGCTAGACTTAGGGTTTTTATTCAGGAAAGTTGAAATTATAATCATACAGATGTCTAATAAGTTGTATGCATGATAATGTAAAGCTCAACTACTTGATCAACAAGTCAATCAGCTTTCGCGTGTATTGACTTGCCTATTAACTAGATCTATGATCTCAACTATCGTTATATTGATCAATAGAAAGTGTCGATCGATATTCCAATGGGCGTATTGATCGATGCACCATTTGTACTGTCGATCGATTATTCAAGTGTGATATCGATCGACGCGCTCTAGTTAAGCTTTATGTGCAGGTTGAATGAAGGCTTACTAAGCTCACTAGATCGGCTCTCGCCTTGA
>NC_027752.1:27874371-27874839 GCF_000695525.1 Brassica oleracea var. oleracea
ATTAGAATAGTGAATAGATATCAATGGAGTTCCAATCACAAATTATAGCTTTGGATCGTCTCTCCTATCTATCAAAATCCTAAAAAACTTTGCTGAAAATAATAAAACAATGAAACACAAGAAAAACACACTTTGTCTCTAACATGGCGACAAAGCTTATATAATTAGGGTAAAATTCGTCAGGGGCAATCTTGTAAAATGGTGAAATCTTGGGCATCAAGTCGGCTGTGACCAAACAGGTTTTCTGCGCGCTTCGCTGTCGATCGATACCAAGTCATGCGTATCGATCGATTCTAGCTCTCCAGTATCGACCGATTGTCGAGCTCGATGGTCATCTAGGGTGCTTGCTCCAAATATCTCCAAAATGCTCCAAAATCATCACTTATCTCCAAAACACTCCTGATCTTATAAATATAATAAATAGACTCTGTAATAGAATAATTATTAGTAAAAACACCTATAAACTAT
>NC_027752.1:27875174-27875898 GCF_000695525.1 Brassica oleracea var. oleracea
GGAGATGCTGTTAAGAGGCAGGAAGCCTCGACAAGAGGGGTAGGGGAAGATGTGATGAAACACCACGTGAATGCCATCATTGAGGATGATTTTGGGAAGTGGTGAAGGAAGAGAAGCTGCAAGAAGGAGATTTCGAGGTAGAAAGTTTGAGATCGCATTGGTGTCGATCGACGCCAGACTTTGAACATCGAGAGACGTCGCCCAGTCCAAATCGATCGATAGGATCTCCAGAGCATCGACCGATGACACCAACGGAGTCAGCCGCATCTTGCAATACCGTGAGGATTCTGACTCACGAGGAGTTCGCAGCAAAACACCCACATCCGCCCAGCCCTGTTAACGTACAAATCGATTAACATGCTAACAACAACATCGATCGACACTCAGAGGCCGCCATTGATTGACAACGTCCAGCGCCTATCGATCGACGAGCACCTATTACCTACCGAGTGCAGATGCCAAAGATATATGTTGCACGACTTAATGCACTCAGGCCCAAACCCAAACCTTCAGAATACCCACCAGAGACCGTCAGGACACCTTCAGATGATGGAGAAGATCCTATGGAAGAGGATAGGGTTCCTACTGGAAGAACCCTAAGGAGAAGAAAGGAAAAAGTGGCCAAACATCTGACGAGAGGGGCTAATGAAAAGGAAATGGAAAATTTTCGAAAGAGAGTCTTTAGGATTCCTCTAAATAAGCCATTCGAAGAGGCTTATTATAC
>NC_027752.1:27876250-27876934 GCF_000695525.1 Brassica oleracea var. oleracea
AGATGATTGGGAGAACGACTACTACAATCCCGCTATTGCCGCATACACAAGACAACACATGCATACAGAAGAGTATGATGAAGACTATGAGGAGGAACGAGCTACTGAGTACAGAGCCATCCTTGATGAGGAAGATAAACTCTTACATCATTCCACCTAGAAAAGGAATGCACCATCGATCCACATGACAAGCTGGCCATCGATCGACACTCAACCTCATCAACGATACCGAAAACGAGAATCAACCGACACTGCCTACTACAAATTGATCGACACTGAATTCAACCGTGCACAAGAAGGAGACTACTCGATTGGCAGTTGGGCAGATGAACACCACCACGAAAGCTTTGCAGTAGAAACAGCAACCTACGCACCAGGAGCATATAAACTACAAGACAGTTTCACAGTCGAGGAGCTGCTCAACATGCAAAGACGCGATGGAACAGATCAGATTCGAGCAGAAGCTGCTTGGGAAAGAACTCGTTTCAGCCATCCGATCGACGGGGCAATCCGGCCATCGATCGACACTCATCACCAACAATCGATCGACAACAACCATGCAACATCGATCGACAACCATCCAATACCAAACACCACTGTAAGCGAAAAAGATAAATTCGATAACCAGTCTCTAACTCCAGACGAATTTGGTATTTTCAGGGACCTTGATGGCTACGCAAAAGA
>NC_027752.1:27877098-27878929 GCF_000695525.1 Brassica oleracea var. oleracea
ATCTCGCCATCCAACTCAAACATCGATCGACGTTGCCGTCCCAACATTGGTCGACAGACAGCCAGAATTCTGCAGAAGAGCTTTTAATTCCCATGGTACCAGGAGATTCTAATGGGAAGAAAAGGATCAGTATGGCGTCTACAGAGATGAACAGGGATACACTAGAGATCTAGATGGAAACACCATTCGTCTTCACAACACGGATATCTGAAGAGTTCTGGAAAGAGCTTTCTCGGATTATTCTCAAATGATAGAATTGCAAAATGTAAAAAATTATTCTCCTATTCTAATTTTCTTTTAGTATAATTCATGTAACTTTAAACACTAGACAAGGGCACACATGCACATATGTTCTATGGAGTCTGTGGAAAACACGAGAAGAACAAAGAAGCCTTCCAGATGAAACTTGATGGTGTCTACTATCCACTGAGTGATAGTATCAGTTGATGGTGTCTACTATCCATTGAATGATAGTATTAGTTGGCTAACTACTTGCATGGAGGAGATGAAGAAAGACATAGCCAGAATTTAGCATGCGACCGACGTTGCTCGACCTCCATCGATCGACAGAAGACGACCTCCATCGATCGACAGCAGACAACCTCCATCAATCGACAGGCATCATCGCACATCGATCGACAACCACATGCCAGCATCAATCGACGACAGTCCACCACACCCACATACGATGAAGTCTCAAAAAGATTTTCACACCAGGGAAGAGATAGATCAGTTGGTAGAAGGGGTCTATAGAGCTCTGGAAACTACAGAAGAGAGGCTCGATGGGAGATGTGATGACATCTATTTCCGAATGGATCTTAGCATTAGTGCTTTGACTTCCAATATTGAAACTATACAAGGGGAATTGGTGGAGATTCATAGTTACATTGCTCGTCGACTAGAGCATCGTTGTCGATCGACAGACGCAACAACACGTTTTCCAACAAGTCCCAGTTCTCAACATTACTAGCCAAATCCCCTCCAAAGTCAAGCTAAATGACTATAACAAAGCGCTGAGTGGGAGGCAACCCACTATTAGGTAATATTCATTATGTTTTTATTAATATACTATTTATGTTGGTTTTTAATTATTGTAGGTCATAAAAAAAAAGAACCGAGTAGACGATTGCCATCAGTATCGACCGATGCAAAACTATCGACATCAATCGACATGGCCTTACCTACGTCGACCGATAACAACATCATTACATCGGTCGACATTCATTCCGGTCTGGTATATCGTTCTTACTTGTTACATTAAGTCCTTATGATTTATTTCTCACCATAACTCCGACTTAGTTTACACTGGAGACAGTGTTGTTTAAATCTGGGGGGGGAGGTTTACTGATATTTATTTACTTATTAGTCTTATTAAAATGTTTTCAAAATTAAGTTATTATTGAGTTAAGAAGGGGATTATGAACTTTTAGATTTTGCAAGATATCTAACCATTCTTTAGCTCCATTCTAGACTTGCTGATTGCAGATAGTACTAAAGATACTAAAGTGGATCAACCTGTCAGCTATCCACTCTTGCTGAGATTGTTTTGAAGGAACCAAAGCTGACCTCCAACACTAAACTTGACACAACTGCTTGTCTTGGGGCTTGGTATGCATGAGATCAGATTCTTCAAACAAGTCTGGAAAGTAAAGACTTGTGTATATAGATTTATCACCCTTTCTCTCTCTATTTTCGAATTATAAAAAAAGAAATAATAATTATAATATTTATTATAATATATATATATATATATAGAGATTTATTAGGAAGGAATTCGAATAGGACTTGGTGGCTACAACCATTAAGGCTTGCTTCATAAGAATTTCATAGG
>NC_027752.1:27879057-27891725 GCF_000695525.1 Brassica oleracea var. oleracea
TGCACTTTTATTTATGCTAAGAAATGAGGTTGGTAGAGGGGAATGACAGACAAGATTTGCTAAGTTGTTGGCTAGATGAATTTGGTTGCTAAGCTTGGATATGGTATAATGTGCTTTTCTGATTAGGACTTCTTAGACATGGATTGCAATATTGTAGAGGTGATGATTCTAAGTTTTATATCATGTGAGTCCCTGCTGTTTTAAACCTCTTTCAGAGAGACTGCATGTTTGTTTTGCTTGAGGACAAGCAAAAGGGTAAGTCTGGGGGAGTTGATAGACTATGGATTTGACCCGATACTCACATCTGTGTATCGATCGACAGCGAAGCGCACAGAAAGCCCGTTTGGTCACAGACGACTTGAAGCCCAAGTCTTCACCATTTTACAAGATTACCCCTGACGAGTTTTACCCTAATTATATAAGCTTTGCCGCCATGTTAGTGGCAGAGTGTGCTTTTCTTATTTTATTATTTTCAGAGCAAAGGTTTTTAGGATTTTGATAGATTGGAGAGAAGATCCAAAGTTATAATTTGTGATTGGAACTCCATTAATATCTAATGAAGTTTTCATACTTAATTGCTGTTATGAATTGCTTAGCCATGTCTGAGTAGTTCCATTGTTAGATTTTAAGGTTGATTTTAGGGTTTAAATAGGTTAGGATGGATTAGCCCCAACTATAGATTGCTGAGTTGTGATAATCATCATTAAGATTGTTCATTAATGCATGCGTCTAGATTAGCTACCTAGAACTTGCCCTAGGATTGATTGATAAAAGCAAGAGCTTCATTCTCATCCTGAAAACATTCTAATTGAACTATGTTTCTTGCTATGAGCAAGGCGAGAGCTGATCTAGTGAGCTTAGTAAGCTATAATTCAAGCCACACATAAAGCTTGACTAGAGAGCGTCGATCGATATCATACTTGAAAAATCGATCGACGGAGCAAAAGGTGTATCGATCGATATCCCTATAGGATTATTGATCGACACTTTTTATTGATCAAAATAACGAGAGTTGAGATCATTAGATCTAGTTAATAGACAAGTTCAAACACTTCGAACACTGATGGACTTGTTGACTAAGTAGTTGAGCTTTACATTATCATGCATGCAACTCATTAGGCATCTGTAGGATTATAATCCAAAGTTTCCTGAATAAAAACCCTAAGTCTAACTATTTCCTTTTTAAGCACCAAAACCTCAACCAATCATATTGAACAAACACTTGTTCAATATTAAACTGAAATTTACATATAAATCTCTAAAACCATCTTCCTTAACAAATCATATTAGATTTCTTAGGTTCCCTATCTCCCTGTGAATTCGATCCCTAAGTACTACAACCCGACTTCTTATTTGAGAGAGTATAAATCACTCCTTAGGGTAATTTGAGTGGTATCAGTAATTGACCGAGGGCCAAAGAGTGCTTGTCGAGATTGATAGGCCAAGTTTGCCGGAGTTATCCATGTTAAGATGGCCGATAGTCATAAAAAATGATTCTCTGCTTTAGGTTTCAGTTATACGATGAATGTTTCGTATAATGTTACCTATAGTCTTATGAAAATTCATTCGTTTTTGTCTGAGGAAGACGTAGCCTAAGAGGTTTGATTCAGAACCAGTGTGGAGTCAGTTACGGGACGATTGCCTACTCGGATGTGACCGAGGGGAACGAAACGCAGAAGCCAGTGAGCCGCATGGCTAAAATATGAGATCTATTAAATCGTAATGCGAAGAGATCTCTCTTTAGATTGATCATCCAAAGTCAGATTTTACCGCTTTGTATTTGCTATACGAAAAATATTTCTTCGTAAAACCTGTTATGTTTACTTTTGAAAGTTTCTTCGTATGACTTGATCTGATTGTACGACGGATTTTTTGCGTAAGTAATGGGCGACCGGTTTTACGAAGGTTGTAAATCGGTGATACGTATACAAATGTCAAAGTAGCGTTGTTTTTGTGGGTTTTACGAGAAACATTTCTGCTTTGATTTCGATCTTTGGTGAAAGTTGCTTGGAGTTACTCATGGAGTATTACCGAAGTTTATTTCGCTATGATCTAGTCGCAAAACGTTTTTCATAGGCTTTTGAGAGGATTCTCATGACATATTCGTTTCTGGAACGAATTGGTCAACCAGCGGTAGATCTAGCCAATGATTGGGAAGAAAGTTTTCCCTTTAATGTGCTCGCTGCTACTTTTATTCACAAGTTTTCTTCGTCGTAAATGTTTTCGATGCATTACCGTGACTCACTTGGTTCAACGGAGACTGAAGAAATGCTTTGATGCTTGAAGATTTCTCGTAAAAATATTTATACGAAACTGGCTTTATAAAGCCGGAGAGGGTTTCAAGACTTTGGCTAATCGTCGAGTTTCTGTTTGATATTGGTACATGTTTTCTATACGCATGATTGCGACAAGAAATGTTGTATAGTCTTTGAGATTATGTTACTGATCGTCTGGATATGTTGCTGGCGTTTAGACAAATTTTCGATTGTCGTTTGCCTATTTGGGACAATTTGCTTTGACGAAAGCGTTTTCTTGAAAATTTGCAAATTTTTTTGAAGTTTGGGAATATACGAGTATAGTATACGTACCTACTCCCCTTTTTTTACGAAAGAAAACGGTTGAACCGATACTTTGAAGGGTTGTGTACGTTTCTTCTTCCCAGGTATAGAATGATCGATAATCCGGGTCGATTTAAAGACGACGCTGGGACTGTGATTTGGTTGCTTATAGGTTGACGACTTGGAATATGTCGATTTTGAGAAAATCGCTAGAAACGAATCGGTTTTAAGACGACGTTTATGTCTCTAGTTTTTTTATCTTCTTTAGGAAGCGAGCTGGATATGCGTAGCGATCGTTTCTCGATTTTCAGAGAGTTTTGACCGGTTTTCAAGATCTGGCTGAACTGTTATGGAACGATATATCGAGACAGGAAAAATCGCCTAAGACTTAGTTCGCTAGACTATCCACCTAGGTTTTAAGTTCCCTAAAGTTCTATGGCCGTCTCAAAGGCGTTTTTATTTCTTAGTAATTTCCTATGAAAATTCCAAGTCTGATTTCAAAAATTTCAAGTGGGAAATACCTTAATTCTCTCGAAGATTCGGGTTAGCCTCTTCTACGTTTTGCTTGCTCATTTTCCCTTACTCTTTTTGTGTCTGTCTGCTCATTTTGAGTAGCATGAATATTGATTCTTCCTGGACTTCTCTACTTTCCTGGCCGCGTTTAGGCTGCTGCCAATCTTGCGGTTTTCGTGATCCATGTTTCAATCTTAGTATCATTGGATTTACGAAAATGAATATGTATCTCGTCGAAATTTTTTTAGCGTTTAGGAATAGCCAGAGACGATCAAGAGATGCCAAGGATGATCAGGAAGACTCGCCAAGTGATGAGGTTTTGGCGACAGATCAAGGCGTGAGAGGATGGATGGTGAGACCGTGAAGAGAGGTTGGTGGGCGAATTTGGATTCTCGGATTTCGCTCCATCTCTTTCCTTATCCGAGATTCTTTTTCTAAGATCGTTGTTAGATTTTTGAAGGTTGTCAAGTGTTGCCAACTTTACTTTAAGCCCGCTATGTTTTACCCATAATACACGGCATGTAAGGAAAAATTCGTAACAAAACTCCTAGAGCTATACGAAACATCCTCAAAACTGCACGAAATAGATCTCGGAAGGCCAACACTTCACAAAGCACTATGAAGGAAAACGCTTCTTCCCATGGACAAATTTACGTGACCCCTCGGTCCTAATTCCTCGATCGCAAATCAAACTATTAGCATCCGAACAGCAATAACAGTTTTGGTTGTGCACATCCGCAGACAAACCAAAAATGTTTCTCCGACGTAGGGTTAAGACTAAACTCTTGCAACACCGCGAAACATCTTCAAGCCCGCAAACATTTCAACCACGAAAACGCGGCATGCAAAAGAAAAACCAACCTTCAGTTTCGCGAGACATCGCAGACGCTTGAAGAATAAGTTTTTTCGACAAAAATACCTTCCTCGATAAAAACACCTTCTTGGAAGACTAAAAAGTCATAAACACTAACATCTTCTCAAACACGTATCCTTCGCGAAGAGTCAAAAACGGTAATATCTACTGATAAGTTTGTTGATGATCACAACAAACTATCAACGTCCTAAACAGACTAAGCCATCTCGTAGAGATAGCTCTCGAACACCCGACACAAGGGTAATAGCGCTATATAAAAAATTCAAAATTTTGGTCAGCACTTTCGGTAGACTTAAAAATTATCCTCGAAGATATGGTCGATTCCTACCATACAAGTCACGTAATCCGAGAACATAACGCAGACTTTAAAGCGGGACGAAATCAGGTCGAAAACGATACGGAAAACGTAAGTCGAAGTAGTCATCGCTCCCCCTAAAGCCGTGATTAGACTTAGGTCTTGCCCGAAACCCAGCACACTGGTCTCTAACATCTCTAGACATAGTATCAAACACCCTGATACGAGATCCTAAAATTTGTCTCTTGGTTAATATTAGAGCGTCTTCAGAAAACCCGCAAGTTTATGTATTGCGGGAAACTCTCGAAACAGATCACAGATATAGCAGTTCACACAGAGTTAGATTACGAGATGACAACTCGTAGTCTTCCCTCTACGCCCATACAAAATGCCATCGACAGGAACATGCCTGATAACCTCTACATATAAACTAGACCGAAAGGTCTCGCTGGAAAACAAGTCATAAGAACCTTAACTCCAAAACGAACTACGAAAGGCTTGATCCCTTCAACAAGGGTACGTAGGCAGCCGTCATAAGGCGCAGCCCCAATCTTATCGCGTTCCACTCTTAGAAGAGCTAAAATACCACTTACGACGGACCTTTTCAATCCTTAATTCCGCCTAACTTACCTAACTTGCCTAACTTGCCAAGCTACTCGCTAGAACCTCACGCTAGAAGCTCATGGTTCTAACGAGCTGGGGGCTAACTGTTGGGGTCAAAATCGGTCACGACGGAATCAATGTCTGAAAATCCCCGGAAAATATTTCTTGCAATAAAAATTTTGTATAATGTTTATTGTAAATGTTATAGGACAAGTTCTTGATATATTTTATCGACAATAAGAAACAAACATTGTTGGGGTCCAAAATGGTTATCTCGAAATAAACGTCCAAAAATTACGTTTCTGTACGAAATATTTCTCGACACGCTCTCGACAAAAGTTCCTGAGCAAAAGACTCGAGAGAAATGGATTACGGGACCAAACACGCAGTCCAACTCGTTCGTTCGGACCTTTTGAGGTGCAGTATTGCACAGACGAGTCAGATGTTTAGCTACGGATGAAGACCTTCCCATGGTTTGATTGAGCCCATAATTTGACACAAGATAGATCTTTGAGTTGGCGTTCCAATGCCACCGGTCTGAGGTCAATCAGCATCTTGTAGCATAAGATATGCTTGTTTAATTGAAGGGTGGACAAAGCACACCGTCCAGCTCGGCCATCCGCCGAGCAGGATCTACCAAACGACCAGCTCGGCCATCCGCCAAGCTGAACCAGTCCAGCTCAACGGATGGCAGAGCTGGATCGACCACGCGACCAGCTCGGCAGATGGCCGAGCTGGATCGACCACGCGACTTGCTCGGCCATCCGCCGAGCTGAACCAGTCCAGCTCGGTGGATGGCCTAGCTGGATCGAAACGCGACCAGCTCGGCAGATGGCGGAGCTGGACCGAACACGCGACCAGCTCGGCCATCCGCCGAGCTGGACTAGTCCAGTTTGGCGGATGGCCGAGCTGGAACGATCGTGTTGTCTTCATCCCGTCCTTGCAGCTCCCCCCTTCGGGATTAGAACGAACCTGCTCTTGTTTCACCTCGGTCAGAGTCATCGTTGGAACTTTACAATTTAAAAACCGCAAGAACTCGTTCTCTCGAATAACATTCGGATTGATCGTATAAAATGGCAACGGTTAGCTGAACACCTCCAATTGCCTACGCTATACGAGGAATTTGAATGTTCTTCGGAATAGGCGTCGTTTCGAAAGCGCTCTTTTTATAAAATCATAAAAACACCTAAGTCGGAAAATGGCCCGAAAGGCCCAGAACACGGCTAAGAGCCCACTTACGATTTTATACCAAATCAAGCCCAATCGTTATGACGGTTTATCTTTTGTTATGCAGGGGAAGATAAATGTTTAGTTCGAAGGATAAATGTGAAGTTTCCAAAGATAAACACGAAGATCGAAGGAAAATGGAATATTTCTGCAAAGCGATAAAGGGAAAGGGCAAACCGCCTCTAGGAGGAGTATATAAGGACGTCGAAGTTGAAGAGGCAAGGAGACAATTCATTTAGAGTTAGAATTCTCTTCACTTAGACACTTTTAGGCATTATTCTCGACATGCTTTGTTTCTATGACTGGCACCCAATTACCAGACGAACGCGCACAAGCAGTTCGATCTCATGGTTCACTCTTGAACTACGTTCGGCTTGATCCTCGAAAGGGGTACGTAGGCAGCCTTTCATAAGGTTCAGTCCGAAATCAATCAAAACCATTTTTGTATATTTTCTGTCTTCTGTTATCGAGCTACGACTCAACTAGGTTTAAGGTTTTAGGTTGCTAGAACTGGGTAATTCGCTGGCAGCTCTTGCGGCCGAAGCTTTTATAATCTCTTGTAATGATCGCAACGCTCTTACGCGGATTCGAAATAAGATCAACTCTTTCTAAACTCGCTTTATTGTCTTTACATATTTTCCGCATTTGTTTGGTTACTTGTAATTGGCTCTCGCAGAGAATCTGAGACCTCTGGGAAAGTTAGGGTTTCTTGACTTTCCTAATTTAAAAAAAAATCGACAGTGCGAATCCGGTTCCCACATTAACTTCTCTCCTGAGGTGTTTGGGAATATAGGGTTTCCTATATTTCACTCTCTTCTCAACTGGAATTTCTTCTTTCGTTGCCTGTCTTTCCATGGCAGGTTCATATCCGTCTGTTTGGTGTCGACCGATAACTTGTAGATGTCGTATCTCAACACTCTCAACGAAAGAGGTTTCAGCTAGGGTTGATTGCTCTTGGTCTGGTGCTTCTGCAGATTGCTGACTTATATTCTCTGTTGTCTTCAAGCAAACTGATGTTTGAGATGGATTTCGAGAGTCCTTCAAGCGGTGTGCATCAAGATCTGGTAAACGTACTCGGTATGTCATTGGCGGTTGTCGATCGCTGCTCCTCTGCTGTTGTCGATCGACGCTTCCATGTTCTTGTCGATAAATTTTTTCGTGTTGTTGCCGATTGACGTGATCTGATTTAACTCGAGCTAGGGTGGGAGGATGCGGGTGTCGAGCAGTGAAATCTGAGTGGTTTTGAATTCAAACAGTTTTGTCTGATCCAAAAAGTGGTGTCGATCGATGCTCGGCTGATGATGTCGATCGGTGCTCAGCTGTTGATGTTGATCGATGCTCAGTTGTTGGTGTCGATCGACACCAGAATGAGATGGCTATGGACATGGAGCTTTTGACTAGGAAAGCATCTTCTTCTAGCTTCTCCTGCTCGAGTACTTCTCCAAAGTCATTATCTGAGATTGCATCAACCTGGTGCCTCTCACTTTCTATAGGTTTCCCTATGACCAGAACTTCTTGCTTCTTCACAGCTTCTGCAGTCTGAGAAACCTGAGCATCTAGCATCATGACATGGGTATCTAAGGTTTCAAATTTTCCATTCAGCTATTTGTAGAGAACATCCAACCTCAGATTTAAGTATGCACTCGTATTCTGCTGAATTTTTAGGATCTTTTCCATCATCTGAATATGGTCCTGGTTCTCATCATTTTCTACATCTTGTTCCACCAATGAAACTTCATGTACAGAACCAATCTCAGCCTTAACGATCTTGTCACTATCCATTGCAACTGATTTTATCATGTGCATATCCAGATTTTTGGAACTATTGCTAGACATCTAGTTCTCAATCAGTCTCTTAGCTTCTTCTGGGGTCCTTGTCTCAAAGTTTCCTTCGCTTGCAGTATCCAGCATCATATAATATCACACATCAATACCCTTGCAGAACTTCTTCAACAGCTGAATCTCTATAAAACCATGATGTGGACAGTCTCTTTGGTATCTCCTAAACCTCTCCCAAGAGCTTTTGAAAGCTTCTGTAGGTCCCTGAGAGAATATCCAAATTTTATCTCTCATCTCTTCAGCCCTTGCATCATCTAAAAATTCAGTCATAAACACAGTCCTGACCTCATTCCATGTAGTGAGAGATCCTGGTGGTAGGCGTCTCAGCCACTTTTTAGCATTCCCAGAGAGAAAATATTTGAACAGCTTGCAGATGATGTAGTCTTTGATTGCTTCATTCTCCTGGATGCCAGACACTAGATCTCAATATGGTCCAGAGGATTTTCATGAAGAAGACCATAATAAGGGTGCTGGCCCACATAAGAGAAGTGTGTGGGGTGTATTTGAAATCCCTAGATTTCTAAAGGTTGAATCGCAGACCTGTTGGTATAGAACTGACTGGGCCTGATCAAATTTGCTAGCGTTCTCTGACGAGGAACTTTAGCATCCTCGGTGGCAGCAGATGGCTCAAGGATTGCAGTCCCTTGTCCATCTATCTTCTGACCTGCTTCATTACACAGATGACCTTCAGGGTCATGCTTGTCTCCATTCTCATCCCTCTGTAGCACATGTGTCGCGACCATGTCTGCTTGCGGATTGGTGTCGACCGATGTTCGAGTTGAACTTTCGATCGTCACTCTGTCACAAGTGTCGATTGACGTAGTAGAGGTGGTGTCGATCGATGATGCGCGTTTCTCTTTGCGGATCGAGCGTTCTAAACGTGATGGGTCTGAGAAGAAAAGTAATTCCTCCTTGCTGTTTCTGGTACTGATAGGCATGCACCTAAAAGACAAGAATTTTTTTTATGTAAGTAACTATGACAGTAAATAAAACCTAGACTAAACCTATTAATCAAGTCTAATGGCGATCAAAGCTCCCCGGCAACGGCGCTAAATTTGATATCACTCAAATTATCCTAAGGAGTGATTTTACTCTCTCAAATAAGAGGTCGAGTTGTAGCACTTAGGGATCGAATCCACAGAGAGCTAGGGCACACAATAGACTATAGAAATCAAGATTAAGTTAGGCAAACAGTTTATAAAGCAGTAAATAAATGAAAGCAAGGTGAACAAAGTAATTGTTCGATTGGTTGATTGAGGTTGTAAACAATTAGGAGAAATAGCTAGACATAGGGATTTATCAATCAAGGATACTAAGGGTTTTATAGATTCAATTATAGAACTCAATTTTAATAAGTATCAATCCAACTTTCGCATGCAATTACTAATCAGCTGTCTAAGTCCTGTGTTCCAGCTTTCGCGTGCGAACCAGGAGCGAGCGCCTGCTATGGCCAGAGCGTCGATCGATGCTTCTTCAGACAACCGCTATCGCACAGATCAATAATGTTCAATTAGATCTAGACCAACTCTCGTATGAACCTAGATAACTAATCCACTCAGGTTTCGGGTTCCGTTAATCAATTGCACTTTCGTGCCACTAAATTATCCTATGATTCTAGGTTCAAACAATCAGTCACACTGTCGAGCTTTTCTAACTATTTTCAAACAATCAGTCACACTGTTGTGTTTTTCTAACTGTTCCAGATCCTAGTATTACAAGCTACCCTGGTGTAGAAATCAGTAAACAAACCTAACAATCCTAACAGGTTATCAATATGACATTAACTCATGAAATCCCTAAATCTAACAGGATGAATCACTCAAACATGCAAGCAGTAACGCAAATCATACTATGAATAATAGATAGATAAATCAATGGTAAAACCAATGGAGTTCCAATCAATCTCTGAAGGAGAATTGATCTTCTCTCCAACCCTAAAACAAGAATAATGAATAAAAGAAAGCATGTAGCCGTCAACAATGACTTAGAAATACATAGATAGGGTTTATGGTCGTCCATGGGTATTTTGGTAACTTTTTGTGGCTTATGGGCTTAAGTTCGTCTTGAAATATGCTCGGCCCGCTTTTTGGAATCACCGTCGATCGACACCAAGGGTGCACCGTCGATCGACATTCCATTTGTTCCGTCGACAGCTCTCTCTCTCTCGCGAGACAAACTAACTTCTGATCTAACCGTTGGATTGACCCTCAAACTGGTGGCATTGGAAAGCCAACTCAAAGCTCTATATTTTGTCAAAATATGAGCTCAATCTCACCGAGAGAAGGTCTCCATCTATATCTAAACATCTGACATGTATGTGCAGCTCTATGTTGGGGTCAAAAACGGTTACGACGGAGTTAACATTCAAAACGTCCGAAGAAGAAAACGAGAACTTTCTTCGACGAATACTTTTTCGAAATAGTTTCTTTCTTACGAAAAGCTTTGCGGAGGAAACACGAGACAACAGACAAGGGCTTAAAAAAGGTCGCTACGCAACGACCGAACGCGTGTTCCGCTCGGTCGCTACGTAGCGACCGAACGTCCGTTCCACTCGGTTGCTACATAGCGACCGAGCTCTTCCGAAACGTCGCTACGACATTAGTCCATGCATTCTCGTCTACCCTTCGATGCTATCTCCCGAAGACCGTTTTGAACCCATTTCATGTTTCCCGCCATTCTAAGTTATCGATCAAACTTTACCGTAAAAACCGCGGAAAGTTCGATCTTTATCGAAAGAAACCGTAATAAACGCTTCGAGTCAGAAGACAGCCTAAAGAGACCTAAGAAATGACTCGAGGCCCAACTTACGATTTCTTAACCAACTGCCCGTAAGCCGCATGACGGTTTACACTTAATTCGCAAAGAAAGATAAATTTCAAGTTTCCGCGGATAAATACGAAATTTTGAAGATAATTACGAAGATTGGAAAAAATGGTATATCTCCATTTTTACGCTATGACGGCTTAAGGGCAGAAGAGGAAAAGCGCAAACCGACCTAGGAGCCAATATATAAGGAGTCCTAGGCGAGAAGCATGGGGGAGAGACTTTTCAAAGCAAACTTAGCACTTAGGGCAATTAGGCAACTTTCCATTTTTGTTATTCGAGCTGCGGCTCAATTAGGTTTAGCCGTCTTAGGGTTGTTAGAACTAGGAATCTCGCCGACAGCTCTCGAGCCCAGGCTTATACCTTTTTGTAAGCGCTCATATGCAAAATTCGGAATAAGACTTCTCTTTGCTCTCTTTTTACGATTTCATATAATTTATCATTGTTCTCTCGTGTTTTGTTTGCTTAGCGTGTGGTATTAGCAGATATCCGGGACCTCTGGGAAACTAGGGTTCTCCTACTTTCCTAATTTAAACGGAAATCGACAGTGAGAATTTCGATTCTCACAGTTTGGCGCTAGAAGGAGGGGGCTCTACGGATCAATCTAACCCGCAAAAGCCACTCAATGATCAGGAACGATATGCAAGACTCGACGTGCGCGAGCGTCATCTCGTTCAAGGGGGGAGCAACGGTCAATCGAGCCAAACCTCGAAACGATCTCCTTGTTATCGACCTGACGATCCGAGATGTCGACGTCGCTAGGGTGCTAATCGACACCGGAAGTTCGGCCGATATCATTTTCAAGGATACTCTCGAAAATATGGGGATCGATCAATCCGAAATCGTGAAATACCCAAGCCCACTACTGGGACTTTCGGGAGAAACAACTGTGGCCTACGGGTCGATTAATCTCGCGGTCAAAGCCGGAACCGTGAGAAGAGTCACAGAGTTTCTAATCGTTGACCGTCCCGCATCTTACAACGTTATCATGGGAATGTCATGGTTGAACGCCATGCGTGCCATCCCATCAACATACCATCTTTGCCTCAAGTTCCCAACCCCTAACGGAGTCGAAGTAATATGGGGAAACCCAAGAGTATCACAGGTGTGTTACGCCGCAGAACAAAAACGAAAAAGACCAGACCTCGAAACCACTCCTAGAAAAGCGGAAAAAAGATCTCCAACAAGGATTCGCGAAGTCAAGATTCAGAGGAACTCTTCTAGCAGTCTCGTAACATCACGGCCCTAGAGGAAAAACGCGAACCAACTTGCGAACCTGTGGTCACAGTCTGTCTTGACGAAGCATTTCCGGAACGATGCGTCGAGATCGGAGTCAATCTCCGCGAGCCTTTGAAGACAGAGCTCATAACCTATCTAAAAAAGAACCTCAATACTTTCGCATGGGCCGCGGAAGATATGCCAGGGATCGACATTAACATAACGTGTCATGAATTAAATATCGATCCGACCTTCAAACCCGTCAAACAAAAAAGGCGGAAGCTAGGACCCGAACGGGCTTCCGCGGTAAACGACGAGGTCAAAAAATTGCTTAAAGTCGGGTCAATAACGGAGGTGAGGTATCCAGACTGGCTCGCTAACCCTGTAGTAGTCAAAAAGAAAAATGGAAAACGGCGAGTTTGCGTGGATTTTACAGACCTAAACAAGGCCTGTCCAAATATAGTTTCCCTCTGCCACATATCGATCGATTAGTAGAAGCAACGGCGGGTAATGAACTTCTGTCTTTCATGGACGCCTTCTCAGGTTACAATCAAATTATAATGAACCCTGACGATCGCGAGAAGACTGTGCGACCGGTAGGGTCGCAACACTTAACCGATTTATTTCACGATCAACGGACAAGTGCCTGTCCTTCTACGATGTCTTACGGGGAAATAAAAAATTCGAATGGTCGGAAGAATGCGAAAACGCTTTCCGG
>NC_027752.1:27891894-27892918 GCF_000695525.1 Brassica oleracea var. oleracea
GAATCTAGGTACCCGCTAATGGAAAAATTAGCATGCGCGGTCGTAACATCGGCCCAAAAACTAAGACTATATTTCCAATCCCACACGATCGTCATCCTCACGACTTTTCCCCTACAGACGATTCTGCATAGCCCAAATCAGTCGGGCCGATGGGCCAAATGGGCGGTCGAATTGAGCGAGTACGATATCGAGTACCGACCGAGAACAAGCGCAAAATCACAAGTGCTTGCAGACTTCTTGGTCGAACTACCGACAGGGACCATAACCAACGAGGAACCAAATTCCACCTGGCTCCTCCACGTCGACGGATCCTCACCCAAGCAGGGTTCAGGCATCGGAATTCGCCTCAAATCTCCGACGAGCGAGATATTAGAGCAATCATTCAGGCTGGAATTCCACGCCTCAAACAACGAGGTCGAATATGAAGCACTCATCGCAGGGCTCCGTTTGGCTCGCGGCTTGAAGATACAAAACATCCACGCTTACGGCGACTCCCAGTTAGTGGCAAGTCAGTTTAGCGGAGAGTAAGAAGCCAGGGACGAACGGATGGACGCGTACCTCAAACTGGTCCAAAATCTCGCTCAAGAGTTTGACTGTTTTGCCCTTACGCGAATTCCCGGTTCTGAAAACGTCCAGGCAGACGCTCTCGCGGCCTTAGCATCGAGTTCTGACCCAGGACTTAAAAGAGTAATTCCGGTCGAGTTCATCGAACATCCGAGCATCGGACCACCAATCGTCGTCAACCTCATAGAAGGTCAAGATGACAAGGAAGAAGAAGTTACGATACAACTGTAATCGGAGCAATCTGATTATGGCTGCGATACCCCATGGCTGCAGACAATTCGAGACTACATTATCAACGGACACCTGCCCACCGAGAAATGGGCAGCCCGCAAAGTCCAAACACAGGCCGTGCGCTACGTAACCGTGGACGATGAAATTTACAAATGGAGATTCTCCGGACCACTCATGACGTGCCTGGAAGGGGAAAAAGCAAGAAAAGTGATGGAGGAAGTACATTCTG
>NC_027752.1:27893046-27893661 GCF_000695525.1 Brassica oleracea var. oleracea
GAGGCATGCTCAAACCATCCGACAACCAGCCGAAGTTCTCTCCTCCAACACATCGCCCTATCCCTTTATGCAATGGGCCATGGATATCGTCGAACCCCTTCATAATTCAAAGCTAAAGCGTTTCCTTTTAGTCCTCAACGATTTCTTTTCGAAATGGGTAGAGCCAGATTCGTACGCGAGTATAAAAGATGTCCAAGTCGAAAGTTTCGTATGGAGAAACATCATCTGTAGGCATGGAGTTCCTTATGAGATCGTAACCGATAATAGATCTCAGTTTATCTCCACCCGATTCGAGGCATTCTGCGAAAAATAGAAGATACGAGTTAACAAGTCGACGCCCAGGTATCCGCAGTGTAACGGACAAGCTGAAATAATTAATAAAACCATTCTTGACGGACTGAAGAAACGCTTAGAGGCTAAAAAAGGTAGGTGGGCCGACGAACTCGAGGGAGTCCTCTGGTCCCACCGTCCCACCCCGAGGTGAGCAACGGGAGAAACCCCTTTCGCTCTGGTATACGGAACGGAATGCATGATTCCCGCAGAAGTAGAATTCCCCGGTGTTCGAAGAAGATTACTTCCTGAACGAGAGGAGCTCAATAACGCCATGCGCCTGGG
>NC_027752.1:27893784-27894057 GCF_000695525.1 Brassica oleracea var. oleracea
CAAAGTCTTCCAAAACACCGCTGAACGAAACGCGGGAAAACTTGGAGCAAACTGGGAAGGACCCTGTAAAATCAAAAAAGTCGTCCGACCGGGTTCCTACGAAATAGCCAACATGCAAGGCATAAAAATTCCAAGGACCTGGAACGCGATGCATCTCAAAAAATACTATCACTAAACAAACCAACTCGCAATGACCGAACTACGAGACGTCTTGATCTCCATAAGAAGTACGTAGGCAGTTTGTTGAAAGGCGAATTCAGCTGTCCCCCCTCA
>NC_027752.1:27894198-27895775 GCF_000695525.1 Brassica oleracea var. oleracea
ATAAATCAGCCGTTAGGGAGAAGCAGCCTTTGGCATCGCGAGACGTCGCAAGAGATGCCTCGAGAGTTACTTCTTCCGAACGACGAAAATGGACACTCCATCAAAACAAAAATGATGAACATTTTAACACATACTTTGCGCAAAAACACCAAACGACGGCATCTGCCGCCAAGTCCGGTGCTGATCACATCGAAGTCTCGAACGTCCTAAACAAACATAGCCATCTCACGAAGATGACTCTCGTACATCCGACACAAGGATTATAGCGCTATAAAAAAACAAAATTTTGGTCCAGCACTTCCGGTGGGCTTAAAAATTGTCTCCGGAGAGATGCTCGATTCATATCTAACAAGTCATGTAAGCCGAGAACCTATCGCGGACTTTAAATCGGTACGAATCAGGTTAAAATCGTGACAGATAAATCGATAGCCGGCTAGTCACCGCATAAAATCTTAAAACCGAAAGTAAACCTAGGTCTTGCCCTAAACCCATCGCATTGGTCTCTAACATCTCAAGGCATGATATCCAAAAGATACGAGATCCCAGAACCATGCCTCTATGTTTATATTCGACATCTTCAGATATCCCGCAAAGTCTATATCTCGCGAAAAAACTCTCGAAACGGATCTCAAACAAAACATTTCACATCGAAGAAGGATATGAGACGAAACCTCATCACCCTCCTTCCACGCCATACGTAAGCTTATGAAAAATGCAACTCGATCACCTTGTCATAAAAAGAAAGTCGCAGAGCGGCAGGGATTCAAACCCACATACGGCCAGTCCCGAAATATGAAATAAGGTCATTTAAGGCCGAACCATCAAACATAAAAAAAAATCTCTTGCAAGAGATCTAACCAAAGTCATCCTCAGAACTCACGCTCCCTCTTCACCGCGTCACCTCCGCTTTCTCCGAGCACCGGATCTTTCCCCTCTGAGCCTTCTGAACACGTAGATCTGAACACGTCGGAAGAAAGCACGCGGATTTCAGGTCAGCTAGGATGAGATCAAAATCTCCATCCACGTCTGCCAAATCTCCCTTGCAGCTGGACAGTCGGGCCTCTTCGGCCTCTAAGGTCGGAGGAGTCTCACTCTGGAACGACTTAACCACAGCCACCCCGCCCTCAATCGTCGCCAAGGCTAAATCCCTGTTCCGGATGCGCTCGAGGGAGCCCAGAAAGGCAGAGATCTTTGCCAAGCGACCCTGAAACTTAGAACGAAGAGTGTATGTGGCCTCTCGGATCCCACGGCTCGCTAATCCTGCATCGCCCTCGATCTGACGCTGAAGCCGACGCACCTTTGAAGATTTGGCCTTCCTGGCTCTCTTCTCCTTAACCAGTGAACTCGCCATCTTCCCGAGGTCCCTCTCGAGCTCCCCTATCGCGACCTCAAGTTTCGACACTTTCACCGAGTGAGAATCCTTGACAGCCGTCAGCATGCTCTCGGTTTCAGACCACCTACCCTGCAGCTCCAACAACTCCCCGGCAAGACGACTGGTCTCAGAACCGCACTCGCTGATCATCCCATCGATCAACGACATGAACTGCGAAACGAGAAGAAATTTAGGGATTTTTTGT
>NC_027752.1:27895939-27918075 GCF_000695525.1 Brassica oleracea var. oleracea
AACAACACTAGGAGCGCGCAGCGCTAGAACGATCTCTTTCCTGGCCGGAGGAGGAGGCATAGAGTCAGCAGCCCTCTCCTTATCCTCAACGAGAATCGGAGTCGTGAACGATCCTGCAGGTAGAGCCGAAGCATCCGGAATGCCCGAGCCTGCGAGAGTTCCCGCGTCTCGCGGAGTTACGACCTTGGTCCCGTGACCCGGAGCAATGGCCAGTGCAGAAGAGGATGGGAACTCGGCACCAGCTCGAAGCTGTTCCTTCTCGGCTTGGCGACGAACTAGTCTCTCTCGAAAGGAGAGATGGTCAGCAACGCAAGCCGGCGCTTCGACCGGAGAAGTCGGAATCGGAGCCGGAGAGGTGGCCTCACCCATCTCAACATCGGAACTTCTCTTGTCGCCGAGGGAAGAAGACATGTTGAAGGCAAAAGATTTGGAGCTAGAGAGGTTTTGGAGGTTTGAAAAAGGGAAGGTGTGAAGAAAATGAATGACAAGAGCTTACTACTTATAGAAGTATGGGCTCGACGCGAGACAAACTAACTTCTGATCTAACCGTTGGATTGACCCTCAAACTGGTGGCATTGGAAAGCCAACTCAAAGCTCTATATTTTGTCAAAATATGAGCTCAATCTCACCGAGAGAAGGTCTCCATCTATATCTAAACATCTGACATGTATGTGCAGCTCTATGTTGGGGTCAAAAACGGTTACGACGGAGTTAACATTCAAAACGTCCGAAGAAGAAAATGAGAACTTTCTTCGACGAATACTTTTTCGAAATAGATTCTTTCTTACGAAAAACTTTGTGGAGGAAACACGAGACATCGGACAAGGGCTCGAAAAAGGTCACTATGCAGCGACCGAGCGTCCGTTCCGCTCGGTCGCTATGTAGCGACCGAGCTCGAGCCAAGCTCGGTCGCTACGTAGCGACCGAGCTCTTCCGAAACGTCGCTACGACATTAGTCCATGCATTCTCGTCTACCCTTCGATGCTATCTCCCGAAGACCGTTTTGAACCCATTTCATGTTTCCCGCCATTCTAAGTTATCGATCAAACTTTACCGTAAAAACCGCGCGTTCTTTATCGAAAGAAGCCGTAATAAATGCTTCGAGTCGGAAGACGCCCCAAAGGGACCTAAGACATGACTCGAGGCCCAACTTACGATTTCTTAACCAACAGCCCTTAAGCCGCATGACGGTTTACGCTTAATTCGCAAGGAAAGATAAATGTCAAGTTTCAGCGGATAAATACGAAATTTTAAAGATAATTACGAAGATCGAAAAAAATGGAATATCTCCATTTTTACGCTATGACGGCTTAAAGGCAGAAGAGGAAAAGCGCAAACCGACCTAGGAGCCAGTATATAAGGAGTCCTAGGCGAGAAGCATGGGGGAGACTTTTCAGAGCAAACTTAGCACTTAGGGCAATTAGGCAACTTTCCGTTTTTGTTATTCGAGCTGTGACTCAATTAGGTTTAGCCGTCTTAGGGTTGTTAGAACTAGGAATCTCATCGACAGCTCTCGAGCCCAGGCTTATACCTTGTTGTAAACGCTCATACGCAAAATTCGGGATAAGACTTCTCTTTGCTCTCTTTTTACGATTTCATATAATTTACCGTTGTTATCTCGTATTCTGATTGCTTAGCGTGTGGTATTAGCAGTTATCCAGGACCTCTGGGAAACTAGGGTTCTCCTACTTTCCTAATTTAAACGGAAATCGACAGTGCAAATTTCGGTTCCCACATTCTACACCTCAAAAGGCTCCAAAAGACACCAAAATCACTACTTTCCTCCAAATCATCCCTGAACCTGTAAACACTCTAAATAGACTCTATATTGTAGTAAATATATCTTAAAACACCTATATACCATGACTAATAATGGGTAAAATCCATGGTATATCATGCTTAAAGCTTGACTAACACTCGTCGATCGATATTTCTATAGAATAATTGATCGATGGAGCGAACGGTGTATCGATCGATATTCCTCTAGAATCATCGATCGACACTTCATCTGGTCAATAGACAAACCTAGAAAGCGAACGCCATTCGTTTTTTATTAAGAGTTGTAGCTCTATAATATCATGCATACAACTATTAAGCATCTATAGGATTATAATCCTGATTACGTGAATAGAAACCCTATGTCTAGCTATTTCATCCAAGTACCAAAAACTCAATCAAACCAATCGAGCAAATGCCTTGCTCACAACCTGCTTATTTGTATTTAAACATAATCAACCTAGCTTAATCACTCTGATTAGATTTATTAGGTTCTCTAACTCCTTGTAGATTTGATCCCTAAATACTACATCTGAACTTCTTATTTGAGAAAGTAATTCACTCCTTAGGGTAATTTGAGTGAGATCAACAAGTTGAAGTTGTGAAGAGGTAATGTCTACGCCATCCACATTTACAAATGTAATGCTTAAACAATGCTTAGTGTAGGTTTATAATGTCTTGGAGTGCTTTACTTCTCACTGATGGTCGAGATAACAACAAGGTAATGTCTACGCCATTCACCAAGCACAACGAAGGTGCACCTGACATATCTTCTTCGACCAAGAAAGTGTGCTCAAAACAAGTTATGTTTGGAGAAGATGAAATAGCTGGAGTCTAAGTCAAGTGAAATGTCTTTTTTTTTTTCTTATTTTGGTTTTAGTTTTGAACTTTTGGTTATTATATGTTTTTGGCATTAATGTTTTCTTCACTGAATCCGCTTTGAGAAACAAGTTATTGAATTTAATTGCTTGCTATACGATACTTGTTCATTGAAACCGGATTATATGCTTAAATAATTGAATTCTTTATCTATATCTGTCCCAAAATAACACATATATAATCAGTATCACACTAACAACCAAAGACATTTCAATTTCACAAGATATAATAATATCACTTATAAAAATAGAAATATTTTAAAACATATTTACATGAAAATATATTTCTCAAAATCTTTATTTTTATTTTCATATTAGTTAATGTCGATCATATACTTAATATATCAACTTAATCAAATAATTTCTAAGTGTGTTTAATTAAAATTTTAATGTGATGGAAGTGTTCTGACTATTAAAGCATTTCAAAGGGACTTCAAAAATTGATTCTCTAAATTTAATAATATTGATACTAAATTATTAGAACTAAAATATTTTAAAATATATTTACATGGAAATATAAATATAAACTGTTTAATTTAATTTTTTTTTATCACATGCCAGTAGACCCTATATATTCCAATCTTTTGGAATAGATAAATCAGAAAGCCCAACATATCATCGGGGCTTTCTCATATGAAAATACGAATATAATATGGCCTAAATAAACTATAAGCGTAGTAAGAGTCTATGTTGTCCTACTGAAAGAAATAAGTCTATAAAGTGTTTTATATATAACACTCTTTGTTGATACTTTTTCTACAAACCTTAGTATCTATCTTCTTCTTCATTTCGGTCTCTCCAAATCCGGGTTGTGTAAGTTGTTTTTTTGTATTTTATTGAACAATACAAGTAGATCATGAAGAATTGGGTTAGATCTTATTTCGATGGAATTTTATTTTCTATGCTTATATTTTCTAGAACATTAGGTCTAATAGATTTGTGAGATTGTAGATGATCTAACTAATGGAGACTTATTTTGTTGTTATAAAATCATTGTCTTCGATCTAAAGTTAACTAAGAAGGTATTATTCTCACGTGTAGTTTATACATAATATCTACCTGTTCTAAACCAAGATGTTGATTATGCACATGCAGGAAAACAAGTGAAGATGGCAGAAAACATAAACTTCAGAACAAGTGAAGAGGCTTTCAAATTGGGGAAAAAGGAAGTCAAGAGCATTATAGTGTGATTCTTGCTATGTATAAGGAGCAAAAAATTGCTATTGTTGCCAAGCATGAAGAGGATATCGAAGTGAACGTATTCAAGCCAAACTGGAGTTGCTTGACGAACTCATTAAGCTGTCTGCCCTGAAGTCTGAGAAAGAAAAGCTTGAAGCTGATCTTAGGCTTGCACAGGCGAAGGAGGCTGATGTCAAGGTTCCTAATATCGATTGGTTCAAGCTGGGTGAGCCAAAAATGTATGATTAACCCCTTGGCTTTCTAGATCTCTAAAACCGGCTCATCTATTTATGTTTTTCTTTATTCGGCCTCATGTTCGAAACTTATTTTTTGGTGTTTACAACCGGTTTTACTTTAATTCTGCTCGAATCTAAACCTAAACTTATTTTATTTTATGTTAATTGCTTTTTTTTTTTTTTTGCATATCTCCCTTGATTTCTTTATGCTTTGTTGTTGTGATTTTTGTTTGATTTGTTTTGCTCGCTTTGTGAGTTCTAACTTTGTTTTCGGGATTACGTTTGATATTAGTTAAGTTTGAAAGCGTAGTTAGAAATATTGGTTCATAGATCAGCTTTTTAGATAATGATTGGATAGTTTATGGTTTAGATACAATTATAGTAAAGATGTCGGTAGTTGTTGAAGCTGTAATCTATAGAAGATTCGATTCTTCTATTCTTACAATTGACTGAAAGAAGTATAATCATTATAATGAATATACAGTAGAACCTTTACAAATTAATACTCGATAAATTAATAATCTTTATAAATTAATAAATTTTGTCTGTTCCAACTTGTGCCGGCGTAAAATATGACACAAATCGATAAAATAATAAGATAATAATATTTTTAAAACTCCCGTGTAAATATATTGTCCCATTAAAATCATAATCTCTATATATATTTTATATAAGTATAAACTAAACATTATATTGTTAGCTTTATATTCCCAATAAAAATACTTCTATTTTTCTTAATATTTTAATATATTTTGATAATATTTAGTAAAATTATATGGAAAACCACATAACAATTATATGAAACATAAAAATATACACCAAATAAGATAATAAAATAATGTGAAAGTCAAATTTCTAAAATTTAAATAATTTGCATATGGTAAAATCAAATATTTTCTTGTTTTATTAATAAAAATATTCAAAAATAGAAAAAAATCTAAAATAGGAAAGTTTTGTAATTTAATATCTCTATAAATTAATAAAATTTTAAAGTCCCAACATTATTAATTTTTAGAGGTTCTACTGTGTATATCTGATATAAATTTTTCTCGTTATTAGTCAATTAAATGAATATTTAATATAAATCGTATTTAACAAAGTTGTCTACATTACCGATATTTGTAATGATGATAATTTTGAAAATTATTTGTCTTATTTTTGTGAGATGATTGAAGAATATTTAAATTTCCTTTAGTAATATATATTACTTAGTTCCCCATATAATTATGGTTTCATGTTATCCAATGCAATCACTAATGTCTATCATTATTTTACCAAATCTGCGCTTGTGATTACAACAATATATTTCTAACATTCTAAATTACATATTATTGATTCCTATGAAATTTTTAATGTATTTTGTTAATTGATACAATAATATTTAAATATTTTAATCACATTTTAAAATTTTATCTTTTGATTTTTGATTTGATAGGATGAAATCTGACTTCACCAAACGAATAAATTGCAAATCTTCAATAAGCATGATCGTAATAGTATAAATTACCCATATTAAAAAATAATCAATTAACTAACAAATAATCATATAAAATAGATAATGGTATTGTCACAATATGGTAATGGCAATTTTTTAACATCCAACATGTTGTGGTAATTTTAAATTTTTGTGATAATTATTTTAGTTTTAACATCAAAATATTTTTGTCTTTGCCCTATTTTCAAACTGGGGATTGTTTCATTATATTTTATGTTTTATTAATTATAGTGTAAATATTATATTTTATATAACCTTTTTGAAATCCTTTACTCTATTACTTATGAAATCAAAATAAACTGAATGTAATATAACATTGTATAGAAAATATTAGAGTGAGTTACGGTTGTTAATGAATTGCAATTTTGTAAATGTAAGAAAATATCCTACAAAACAGGGAATCATTTTATTAACCTAATTATAATTAATGTATTCTATCCTCTAAATACTATTTTATATCTTATTGAACCCCATTTATTTTTCAAAAAAATTATTACATTTTTAATGCGATGGAACTTTTGTGACTATTGAAGCATTTCACGAGAAATTTATACTAAGGATTTTCTATGATCGGTTATTTGATTTCTTATTGGGCTTTTTCATATGAATATACATATATACTATGGCTCAAATATTTTCTATTCTTAACAATGTCAATGATATATATAAGGCTCTTCATTAATCCTTTACTACGGTTTGACTCGCACGTTCGTGCGAATATTTTTCATTTATAAATATGTAACTTTGATATTATCATAAAATTATATATATATGATTTACATTTATTGGTATATTGAATAAACTCTATAATATTATTTTTAAGCTTCTTATTCGTCATTATTAATATATAGTGATTTTTTTTTTACATTTTTTTTTATTGATTGTCATTACGTATTAATATATTTTTGAGTTTGATACATAAATTATAATCTGAAATAATAGAATATACAGTGTCCTTTAATATAGCTTTTAATTTTATACAATTTGCATACAGTACATTATAAATTTTATTTAGTTATACTGTATACGAATTTTTATTTATGATAATTTATATTTCTATGTTGTGTTTAAGAAATAATACTATAACATCTATCAATTTTTTTTTATGAAATGTTAAATTTATTAATCATCTATGGAAAGAATAGTTATGTACATGTGAAGCAAAAATAACTAAAGCGTAAGTATGTGTGCTAAACCAGAGTTGCATCAATCCCGGCAGGCGTGGCTTCTCCGAGTATTCTACCGATGAGATACGATTCCTCACTGTTTTCCCAATCAACTTCGCTAGCTGAGTTACTTGTCTAGACTTCTTGAGATGTTTCCTGTCATTTCTCTCCCTCCAAATCATGTAGATTGTCGTCTGAAAGGTAAGTCTTAAAAGAATATAAATAAGCCGATCAAACCCATGGGTCGTTAGATGCACAAGTGTTCTCTCCAAGTCCGGATCAGGAGGGCGACCTAATAACATACCAATCACCTCTATCCATAGGGTATAGGTATATCGGCAAGCAAAGAAGAGATGATCCCTTATAGCAAGCCATGTCATGAAAGCAAACCTTGGAACATTGATATATGGTGTTTTAGACATCTTGTATATATGTTTTTCAATTGGTTTTCAAGTCTTTATCGATTCTTCCTAGTGCTTTCCGAGTCATTACAGGTTTGGAGTTGCACTGGATGGGAGATGGACCAGTTGGAACAAAAGAGGCAGAAAAGAGTACCTTTTGGTGACTTTCAAGCAGAACAGTCTTGATGGCTGTTCCCGATCGCGCGGAACACCCCGAGTACCTGTTCCAGCGGCAGAGATTGTTAAGGAAACTGCAACTTATTTCGGGATTTGCCCTAATCTCTCTATTTCTCTCTCCAGCCGCCTGTGGCTTTGATATATCTTGTTTTTCTCTTTATTTTTACATTCTACGCTTCTTTTTCAGAGAGAAACAACTCTAGAGCTTTTCATATTGTGATTTTGCTACTTTGTAAAGGGAGAAGGCTCCATCTCTCTCGCCATAGAGAAGATCATCCTGAACCCTATTCTATTTATTATTAATCGCATGATATATTATTCAGAATTGATGCTTGTGTTTTCTTGTGTCATGGCTGAGTAGTCAACTTGCTTAGTTTAGAGTGTTAGATCTGTGGGTTAAACATGAATAAGTAATAAATCGATGGTCTTCATTCATTGCAGCGCTTACTGCTTGTGTTAAACTGGCCATTTAGCATCTGATCAAAGGTTTAATCTATTCATCAAAAGTGTTATAGGTTGCTAGTCATTGATTGAATGAGCATTGCATCCCTAACCAGCGATAGTAGATGTTAGGGTGTTTTGTTAACATATCGGACTTGATCTTAATGTTTGTTATCGCGTCTCAGTCCAAACGATAGTTTAGGTACTGAGATCGATTGACAAAAGGTCAAGCACCACAATAGTGGGCTGATCTATCTTAAGTGATCCGAGTTCTAGACTAGTGCTAAATTGAACTTCAGCAATTGTTTGGCTCACACTGTTTAACACCCGATCAAACCACCCTAGGCTAGCATTCTCTTTAATCTGAAAACCTTAAATCAATCTCTTACTTACTTGTTACGATACCTTACTCTTGAAACCTCCTTATTGTTTTAGCTTAATATTGATCCCATAGAAATAAAGTGTAATTGTTGGTCTCTGTGGATTCGATCCTAAAGTGCTACATCGACATAACCTTCGATTGTGGTAGTGTGCACATTAGGTTAATTAGTGTGCGTATTTATGTAATATCAATTTAGCACTGTTGCGACGGGGACCAACTTTTTACCTTTATTTTTCGGTTATATATTTAGTCTAAGACCTCTAACTTGCTCTATCCTATTTTTTGCAGCTAATGCTCCAGGTGCATGACCAGTAGACATACTCGAAGAAACGCACTAGGAGAATTAGTTACGCTTACCAACCAGGAGCTACCAAGGTTAGAAAGATAGAACAGACAACAGCCAAGGCCAAACAACGCCATCATGGGTGAGACCGGCCACCAGGATGATCTCGCTGCAGCAATGCAACTGATGCAACAACAGATGTTTCAGATGCAGCATGCCATCCAAGCTCAGGAGAATGCTGCTCAACAGGCTGCTCTCAAGCATCAGGAACAACAGGCGCAAGCTGCTCCGATTAGGGAGAGAAACCTTCCGCGTAACTTCCCTACTACGCACTCTGCCATTCTTCCTCCAGACTGCACCAGGCAGGACTTCGAGATCAAGCATGCTTTGATCGGCCTAGTGCAGAGAAAGATGTTCTCTGGTCTCTCTACAGAAATTCCAATGGAGCATAATGAGAGTTTTGAAAAAGTCTGCAGTTTCACTCGCGCGAATGGTGTTCCACCAGACTACAACAGGTGCATGCTATTCCCATTCTCTCTTGATGGAAAAGCTGCACGGTGGTTGAACTCTCTCCCTACCTGCTCTCTCACTTCATGGGAGCAGGTCCGATCAGCGTTCCTCAGCCATTTCTACACTAAGGCGAGAACTGCAGCATTGAGGAACATGATCACCTCTTTCAGACAGCTCACTAATGAGCTTTTTTGCGACGCATGGGAGCGTTATAATGACTACTGCAGAGAATGCCCTCACCATGGATTTGATGATGATTACCTCATGGGCATTTTCTATGATGGAGTAGACTGGAAATACCAAAGTGCTCTAAACTCTTCGAGCAATGGAGACTTCATGACTCAGACAACTGATGGAGCGTTTAAGATGATTGAGAACATGGCAGCTTGCTCAGCCAATGAGAATCAGGAGAGCGACCGCTCCGAGAAAGTGAACAGTGCTGACACCCAGAAGATAGATGAGCTGACTGCCAAGGTTGATCAGCTACTGAAAAACAACCAAGGGCACATCTTCAGCATGAAGCAAGCTACAATTGGGCAGATTCAGAACCAGAACCAGCGACAACCGCAGAGCAATCGTCAAGTTGTTCCATCTACCGGGAACAGTCAACAATATGAGCTGAAGGGTCTAGGTATGATGATGCAACAGTTGTTGCAGGGTATGCAGATTCAAGGCAAGGCATGGAATCAGGTTTCTACAGACATCAACACCAGGATGGACAACATGTTCACCGAGCTGAATACAAAGTATGATATTGTGAGCAACCACATAAAGAGGATTGATGTTCATCTTGCTCAAACAGCTGAGAGTGTTAAGAGGCAACAAAGTATGCTTCTTGGAAAGAGTGCGATGAATCCTAGGGTTGAGCACTGTAATGCAACAGAGCTGAGATGTGAGAAAGCTGAGGGAAAAGAACCAGGGCAGCTGTCTGCTGAGACTGCTCCAGGCGCAGAAGAGAGAACAGAGCAGCTTGCTAACTCTGAAGTGACTGCTCCCAATGAACCTATTGAGATTCCACCAGTGCGAATCTATGTTCCTAAGGTTCCATATCCATTCCACGTAGACATTTGATGGATCCCATTAGTGCAGAACAGCTGGCTGGGTTTTGGAAGATGGTGAGAAGGCTTCCTCAAAATATCTCATTTGAACATGCTTGGGAGATTCGGCCATTGCATATGTTCTTCAAAAATTGCAGAGAATCTCAGGAGGAAATCAAGGCACTCTTTACAGAAGCACTGACACCATCACGGTAGATATCCAGGTTGATGACCCTAGAAAGTTTGTTTTTCCTTGTTTCATTGCTGGAGTAGAATTCAAGGAACCTCTTTGTGATTCTGGGTCTAGTGTAAACCTTGTCTTAAAAGCGATTATAGACGAGATGGGCATTGTTGATGTTGAGACTTCTCAGGTGAAGCTGGCTTTGGCAAACTCTTCCATGGCAGTCCCTTATGGAACTATTCGCAATCTTCATGTCCATGTTGGGGACTGTGTGCTCCATACCGAATTTCAAGTTGTTGATATGAGGAAGGATCCTCAGATGCCTTTGATCTTTGGAAGGTCATTTATGGCTACAGTGGGAGCAATGGTCGACATACCTAATAAGAGAGTCTCCTTCTCCAACATCAACAAGGAGGTTTTCTACAAGTCTGTCCCAACCAGATCACAAATCCGATACGCCTCTTGCATCTCAATGGTCAGTGGAGAACAACCAAAAATTGTTCCAAAGAAGGTGTTTGGTGATAAGAGTGAGATCAAAGAATTTCTGGATGGAGATCCTCACACTGATACCAAGAAACTCAGTGGAAATGCAAAGGTGAAGGAAAAATTCCAAAAGAAAAGGGTCAAGGGTGATCCTACAATGACTTTGATACCTCACATGTGTAATGAGAACTCCATTGAGTATGAGGTAAAGAGCAAAGGTACCTCCAAATCTTTCTCTAAAGTTAAAGTTATTCTCACACGTGAGCTGAAAGAGAAAGGAGAAGCTGTTGTGAAGGGGTTGCTGAGCAGAGCTCTGAAGCTGAACATGTCTGATTGTGGAGCTTGTTTTGGAACAAGCCATCATGATCAACCCGACTGATCCTTGTCACCAAGTCAAGCTAGTGCTTAAACCAAGCGCTTGGTGGGAGACAACCCACTGGTAAGTGTACATATAAGTTGGTTTTGTTTTTGTTTACTTTTTTTTTTGTTTTAGTTTATTGAGTCTCAGGTCAAAAATTAGAAAAACCCGAGATACTTCAAAAATTATGGGTAGCAGAAATGGAACAACTTGCCCTCTGAAAAGAGCGGCTGTTCCAGTCGACCATCTGACGATAGAACACCCATAATTTTCATTGAGCGCCCGCTCCACTCAGTTTGAGTCAGTTTTTAGGATTTAGTCAGTCAAAACTTTGTGGGAATTAGGACCTTATTCCGTGCTGATCACTAACCACCTCGTGCTTTAGTTATCTTATTCATTGACCTTAGCAGTGGCAAAAGACACACATGTGAACCTGGAACACCCTGACATATCTCACTTGATTCTCCAGAAGTTCTCAGCCGATCAGGTTACACTGGGTAGACTTAACTCCACCTAACTTGAACCTAATCTTGACTGAAATTCTTCTTGTTATGGGCATTAGATCAGGAAAACGAGAACACACTCATGATTCTTATCCTTTTTATCCATCTTGCTGATCCTGAGTGGCTACCTCATCTTTAGCTAGTTCCCACCCTGCACCTTAGCCTTTATTCCACCTTCATGCATTTGTTTTTCAGTGTCATATGTGCAGATATGTGCAAAACGTTCGGATAGAAAAGGATCAACGCAGCCTCTTACTTGTTACTGCTGCAGAAATTCAGTCAGAAAGGAGAACAAGCAGATTAAAAGAGCAACTGCTCCATAACCAATGAATTGTGCAAGAGCAGAAGTGGAGAACCAGAATGGTTGCAAAATCAGAACCACCAGTGGCACTCAGAACCATCATGTATTACCTCCTTCTTTGTCACATCACCATATCAGTCTTCAGAACAAGAAAAAAAACGAAAATATGGAGAAGGGGAAGAAATCAAAGAAACTTGAGCCACTGGGAAGGTCGAGCAAAAGAGTGGGTACCAAGTTGAAATATTGGAGAGCAGGCAGATGATCTGAGCAGCCAGATGGCTGATCCAAAACGGAGCAGTTGTTCCAGAGGAAGCAAAAATGAGTAGAGGCTGTGGACATCAATGGATCTATCCTCTCCTGCAGTTTTATGCGATATCCTGCATCCTCTAAAAATGGTAGCCCCTAAACACTCTTAAACTCCCCCATTAAAATAGCATGTTCAACACCTAGCCTGTCTACCCTGAATAGTACTTGTGATGAGAAGCTCATGCTACTCTTAAATGAATGTAGGGAGTTTTGTCTCGATAGTGTGGCTTTTTCAGGTTTGAGATGTAGAGTATGGAGCCGATTTTTGAACATCAGTCATTGGGGTACCGGTAAGGGTGTGTCGTCCTAGTTTTACTGCTTGTATGGTTCATAGATTCGTGGTTAAAGTATGGTTGCTGAGAATAGGAGAGTTCCCAAACTTTCAAATCTTTCTCCCTGTTCTTGATACTTGGCCTTGTTCGAGGACAAACAAGGATCTAAGTCTGGGAGAATTTATATATGGTGTTTTTAACACCTTTGTATATATGTTTTCAAAAGGTTTTCACTCAGTTATCAAGTCTGTGTAGTCCATTCTTAGTCATTTCAGATCCGGAGTAGGTTGCTGAGAAAGAGAAGGGTGCATGAAGAAAAGAGTGTAATTTGGAATTTTTCACGCAGAACACTCTGACGACTGTTCCCGATCACGTAGAACACCCCGAGTGCCTGTTCCAGCGGCTGAGATTTTTTAAGAAACTAGAACTTATTTCGGGATTTGCCCTAATCTCCCTATTTTTTTCTCTCAGCCGCCTGTGGCTTTGATATATCTTGTTTTTCTCTTTATTTTTACATTCTACGCTTCTTTTTCAGAGAGAAACAACTCTAGAGCTTTTCATATTGTGATTTTGCTACTTTGTAAAAGGAGAAGGCTCCATCTCTCTTGCCATAGAGAAGATCATCATGAACCCTATTCTATTTATTATTAATCGCATGATGTATTGTTTTCTTGTGTCATGGCTAAGTAGTCAACTTGCTTAGTTTAGGGTGTTAGATCTATGGGTTAAACATGAATAAGTAATAAATCGATTGTCTTCATTCATTGCAATACTTACTGCTTGTGTTAAAATGGTCATTTAGCATCTGATCAAAGGTTTAATCTATTCATCAAAAGTGTTATAGGTTGCTAGTCATTGAATGAATGAGCATTGCATCCCTCACCAGCGATAGTAGATATTAGGGTGTTTTGTAAACATATTGGACTTGATCTTAATGATTGTCATCACGTCTCAGTCCAAACGACAGTTTAGGTACTGAGATCGATTGACAAAAGGTGAAGCACCACGATAGTAGGCTGATCTATCTTAAGTGATTCGAGTTCTAGACTAGTGCTAAATTGAACTTGAATAATTTTTTGGCTCACACTTGCTTAACACCAGATCAAACCACCCTAGGCTAGCATTCTCTTTAATCTGAAAACCTTAAATCAATTTCTTACTTACTTGTTACGATACCTTAATCTTGAAACCCCCTTATTGTTTTAGCTTAATATTGATCCCATAGAAATAAAGTGTAATCGTTGGTCTATGTGGATTTGATCCTAAAGTGCTACATCGACATACCATTCGATTGTGGTAATGTGCACATTAGGTTTATTGGTGTGCATATACACATAATATCAAACACCCAACGGAAACCAAACCACCTTACTCCATGGTACTACTGGACTGTGAATACGGACATGCTGCCATATCTCATAGGTAGTAAAACCTTTACCAAATTTAGTATCATTCCTCCTCCATAGAACGACGTCCTGGCCCAATTGATCTTCTTCTAATATGTGGTTTTCAATTGCCTGAGTAAGGTCCTTCATATGTCTATCACGACATCTCCTGAACCTCCAGCGACCTCCGTTCCTCACATCACAAACCAAGGCTGTTCTCGCTATACCAAGCTTTTGGGTACCAATTGTTAGGGGATTTTTGTGAGTACCACGGAACGATGGATAAGCCTTGTATTTTCTAAGAATTAAAGAGAACAAGACTTGAAGAGATGTTTTATTGAGTAAACAAGCCGGAACTACAATGTATTGAGTATGAACCCTAATTCTAGCCGTCTAGCTCTAATCTCTAAGTCTCTAAGTGTCGATCCCTTGTTCTAAGGTTTGGGCTCCCCTTATATAGCCGTCTTGAGGTCGGTCTTCGTCGGCCAATAGGGTTAAACTTTTCTATATTTGGAAATATGGAAGGTTCCCCGTATCGGAAGATTTCCATTTCTCCCGGAGGAGGGAATAGTCGCGAGGATCAGACCCGGAGCGTTTCCTAGCGGGGACCCGGAGGCCGGTGCCCTGCCCGGGGTCTAGAGGAATTCAACACATGAGTATTTTTCCCAACAGTTTGCTCCTTATTTCTCGATTTCGTCATCGAACTCGGGGAATAACCTGTGCATTCAAGTCAACTTGGTTTGCTCATCTCAGCAGGCTTCCCTTGGGTAGGATATCTCTCCAACAATCCCGCTATTTCGGGTTCCTGTCAGGCCGGAGCCGTACTCTGAACCTGGAGGACGACCGGTTCGCTGGTGGTAGGCCGGGGCCTAGCGATGTCTTCTTGAATCTCTTGGAGATGATGAAACCTGGGGCCTTGGCGATCTTTGAAGAAAAGGCTTATGGTTCACATAGGAGGGACGAGAGGGTCGAGGACTGACAGCAGACGCATGGCTTCCATACTCGGTACCCGGGATGATTTCTGTCGATTCTTTTCCAATTTTGGAGATTTTTTCTTTAAATGTAGGAGATCTGCTGATATTGCCTTTTCACCAAAAGGAAACAATTTGAATTTCGAATCATCTTCGAAACCCAGAAATTTTGACGCACGTGGCTTCTTCGGGAAGGCCCAACAACTTTTTCTTTATATGTTGTTTCTTCTCCTCCTTTTTCTTTATTTCACGCTCCTCCGTCGACGATATTTCTGATTCAGGTACCATTCTTGTCCCTTTTCTTGTTCTCCGAAATTTTCTAGGTAGATTGAGCCTTTTAGCTTGTTAAGTTTGCGGGTCAGCTTCCTTACTTATCATCGCGGCCTGTTGGATAGGAGTGATTTGAGCCATGTCTAAACGCTCCGCCTCTTCTATCCCTGCGAAGGTTGATAGGGGCAGGTTAAAAAGAAAGATGGATTCTCCGGTTTCCCGAACTGATAGCTCCTCAGATCTGTGTGAAGGATCCAATTGCAACCTGATGGCTCATGTGCTGCTATCTTACGTTCACACGGCTCCTCTGCTAGTGGGTCCTGCTTCATCGGTTGGTGTGGACGATCTGGTAGAATGGCGGAGGAAATATTCCCTTCCTCCCTTTGTTGTTCTCTGGGTGCCTACTTCGGAGGAGCGTGCTTCTAGCTATATCCCGGGAGAGATCGCTGTCTACGAAGCTTTCTTTGATTCCGGCCTCAGGCGGGTGATCCATGCGCTGATCGTTGGTCTATGCAGCCTCTTCGAAATCTCGCCCTCCCAGCTGAATCTCCCGGCTTGGAGAATCCTCATAGCTATTCAAAACCTAGGTGATTTGGAATATTTATCTTTCAGTATCAACGAGGTTCTGTTTGCTTATCCTCTGGCTCCTCTTAGAGGGGCGATTTCATCTCTGTCCTTGTAGCGGTTTGCCAATTGTGGAGGAGCTTCCGAAAAGCGATCGAAAAGGACCGGTTTTCAACAAAAAATGGCATAAGAGATATGCTTTTATCACGCTCCCCGGGTCCCTTTATCGGTGGAATTTTATAGGTAGGCGTAGGATGTGATCGAATCTTTTGCTGGTTGATTATTTTTCTCAACCTTGCATTTTTTTTCTTTTTTTGCAGCTGAGACTCATCCTACTCCTTTAGAAGGAGAAAGCGACGTTCTTCGGGCACGACAGCTTCCTTTTGATCATCGCCAGGTGAACTTCTTGGTCAGTGAGACTGTACTGCGACGCGGCAGCCTTTGGAGTAAGTATCTATCGGCGTATCTGCATTAATTTCTCTCGGATGCCTACTGATTTTTTATGAAGGAAACATGTCAGGAAACATCGCCGATGATCCCTTTGCAGCCTACCATGAAGCGACAAAGGTGATGTCTGCGAAGAAAGGGTCCGGCAGTAGAACTGTATCTGGAGATGACGTGGTGGTCACCGGTAGCCGTTGTGCGACGATGGTCAAAACGGAACCGTCCTCATCGCTTCAGGGAAAGAAGCATAAAATTGGGGGTGTGACAACTCGGTCAGGGCAACAATCAGCAGATATTATTCGCTCTCCAGGGAGATTGGCCACAGCTTTGTCTAATTTAAACCTGAAGGTATTCCCCCAGGATGGTACTGTTCTTCCTATAGGGGATCCTTCGGAGGTGGTTCAAGTTCTCCAAGGAGGACTCCTTCGGGTAAGTCATCGCACGCTTGCTTTCTTTTTTGCTCCTGTATTTTGATGGGGACCCATATTCCGCGCAGACTGTTTCCCAGGTTTATCACCTCGGGGAGCGACTATCCAATGACGGTTCGATCTGAGAGTAACTCGAGGATTTGAAGCGCCAAGTGCTGGAAGAAAAAGATCAACGTGTGGCCTGGGAACTGGAGATCCACGACCTTGAGGACAAGGTGAAGGATCTGGAGAAGGTGGCCGAGGCATCTTCAGCTGATGCGCTGGCTACGAGTCGGAAGAGTCAAGAGCTGGAAGAAGGGATTGACATCCTTAAAGCGGCGGCAGAGACCTTCAAGCTTTAGATGGTGATGGCTGTGAATGGAGCGATAGTCATTGCCCGCTGGGAATTGATGAGGGAATGGCTGAAGAAACAGAGTGATTAGTGGGATTTAGCCACGGCACTGGAGCAATATAAGGCTGTGATCCGGGAAGAGGCCATGAATAAAGGTGTTTCCCCTCCTACTTTCGAAGATGAGCCCGCCATTCCGCTGGTTTCGGAGGCCCTCCGGCTTGAGTTTATGTCTCTATTTCTAGTTTTGCCTTTTTTGAATAATATCCCCTTGTAGCTTTTTGTTTTGAACATCGGTCCTTCGTGGCTTGTCTTTTTAAACAATGGCCATTCTGTGGCCTTTTTTTTTTATGGGAGACTGATTTTACTCTGGCGTTGTTTTCGCTATCCTTCGAACATACTAGACTTCTTAGTTGTTTGCTAAGCTGAGCCTATGCTCCCGGATTCTTTTTTGCGAGGATGTCTTCCTGGGCAGAATGTTTCTTTGTAGGCAGGTTACTCGTGATTCTCTTTTAGGAGAACAATTATTATCTTCCAAACCCGTAGGTAGGTACCAGGATTCTGGGAATTTGTTGAACCAGAGTGTTGCCTTAGAGCTAGGAGATTCCGTTAAGACCCGGAAGTCGTTCTCAGAACTCGGAGATTGCTCCAGGGTTTTTCGGGGTGGGCACCTAACATGTTGGCAAGCTATACATAATTAGGTTAAAACTCGTTAGGGGTAATCTTGTAAATTGGTGAAGTCTTGGGCTCTAAGTCAGCTGGAACCAAACGGGCTTCTGCCCGCTTTGCCGTCGATCGATGTCACAGGATGTGCATCGATCGATTAATGTCTCTGAATATCGACCAATGGTCTTGCTCGATGGTCAGCTCGGATGCTTTCTCCAAATATCTCCAAAATGCTCCAAAATCACCACTTTCTTCCAAATCACTCCTGATCTTATAAATATACTAAATAGACTCTAGAATATAATAATTAGTTATTAAAACACCTATAAACCATGGCTAAAAGTGGGTATAATCCATGGCCTATCAACAGCTCGGTTACTTGACTTTGTAGACCGTCAAGTTGCCTTTGGAGTTCGGCTTCTCTTTGGGTAGCTTCGGGTAACTCGTTTTTCTCATCCACCGACATCGTCACGTAGTTTAGATTACTCCCCTCCTTCTAGTGACAAACTGTTAAGGGATTTTTGTGTAGGATTTTTGTGAGTACCACGGAACGATGGATAAGCCTTGTATTTTGTAAGAATTAAAGAGAATAAGACTTGAAGAGATGTTTTATTGAGTAAACAAGCCGGAACTACCATGTATTGAGTATTAACCCTAGTTCTAGCCGTCTAGCTCTAATCACAAAGTCTCAAAGTGTTGATCCCTTCTTCTATTGTTTGGGCTCCCCTTATATAGTTGTCTTGAGGTTGCTCTTCGTCTGCCAATAGGGTTAAACTCTTCCATATTCGGAAATATGGAAGGTTCCCCGTATCGGAAGAATTCCATTTCACCTGGAGGAGAGAATGGTCGCGAGGGTCGGATTCGGAGCGTTTCCTAGCAGGGACCCGGAGGCCGGTGTCCTGCCCGGGGTCTGGAGGAATTCAACATCTGAATATTTTTCCCCAACACCAATTTCTCCAACAACTTCTATCAATCTGCCCAAAGGATGCCATAGGTCAGTCCAGAACCTCACACTCTGTCTACTGTGAACTTCCATTCTGATAAACTTCTTTGCAGTGGTCCTCAACTGCCCTCAACTGCAGTAGTTTCCACAAAACCCATGATCCTAAACCAGTATCCTTAATGTCCCAGAAAGACTCTTGACGCAGGAGGTGGGTCTTCACCCAATCCGCCCAACGAGATCTATTTCCATAAAAAAAATGCCATATTAGCTTAAGAGAGAATACCTTTCGTTCATCGCTGATACTTTTAACCCCTAGGCCTCCCTCCTTGAACGGCCTGCAGACCTCCTTCCAAGCAACTTTTGCATTAGTAGTATCAGTTGGGGAACCACTCCAAAGAAACGCAGAACACATGTTATCAGTCTCGTCTATACATGATTTAGGTAAGCAGAAAGCTGAGCTCCGGAAATTTTTTGTACTGGCAATAACAGATTTGATTAGCATGAGATGACCGGCAAAGGAGAGCGACTTGCTTGTCCAACTCTGAAACTGCGCTCTGATTTTGGCTAGAAGAGGCTCATAATCATGTCTAGACATTATTTTTGTTGTAAGTGGTAAGCCTAGATACTTAACCAGTAAACCTTGGATCGAGAAACCAACAGAGATCGCCTTGTCCTGAAGCCTTTTCTTATTTTTCCCAGCTGAAAATACTGTGGACTTCGCAGTGTTGATGCATACACCTGATATTGTAGCAAACTCGTCAAAGACTCCAATAGTACCTTCCAACGACGAAGGAGTTCTATCTGTGAATACCATAATATCATCAGCAATGCTGAGATGTGTCAACTTAAGTGACGTACAAAGTGGGTGAAAACCTATACGCCTATTAAGGACCACAGAATTAAGGAGTGTGGATAGAACATTCCTAACTATAACAAACAGGTACGGAGATAGAGAACAACCTTGTCTGATTCCCCTGGAGCTAGAAAAGAAACCCTCCAACTCACCATTAACCGAGAATGAGAAGGCAGCAGTGTCCACACATCTCATGATCCAGGTAACAAAAAGAGCCGGATAACCCATGGCTCTAAGAGTAGCTTCGATAAATGACCATTGCATTGTGTCAAAAGCCTTTGATATGTCAAGCTTTATGGCTGACCGAGAAGAGATCCATGGCATGTGATAATCCTATACTAGTTATGTGGCGAGGAGAACATTTTCAAGGAGAAGACGACCTTTAACAAACGCACACTGGTTTATCTCAATGGCTGATGGCAGAGTATCCTTGAGACGCCTGGAGAGAATCTTTGATATAACTTTGTAAACGATATTGCAGCAAGAAATAAACCTATAATCAGTCATACAATCAGCCTCTGCTGATTTTGGAATCAAAGATAGGAGAGTTGCGTTAGTACTTCGAGTCATGCGACCGTATAAGAAGAATGACTGAACCGTCACAATAAAATCTTTCCCCACAATAGGCCAAGCTGCCTTGTAAAACTCTACTGGAAACCCATCTGGCCAGGAGCCTTATTTGTTGGCATAGAAAATAAGACTTGCTTTATTTCCTCACCCTGAACAGGCCTAACAAGCTCCGCTGCCATTGCAGTAGGGCATCTATAATCAACTACCTCCTGCATATACTCCATAGAGGCCCCATCAAAATTTATCGGTAGGCTATTGTGGAAGGTTTCAAAATGCAGAGCAGCTTCACCCTTTATCTCTTGCAAATCCATTAGGAACCTACCATCAGCCGCTATTATCATCCTGATGGCATTCTTTGATGTCCGGGCTTGACAGACGTTGTGGTAAAAACAGTTATTACGATCTCCTAGACCCAGCCACTGCACTCTTCACTTCTAAAAGTAGAACTGCTCTTCGATACCAGATATATGGTGCCAGTGTTCCCAAGCTGCTGAAACTTCTTCAAACGCTTCAAGTGAGGGAAATTCAGTAGCCACCGTTTGTTTCGAACAGAGCTCCTCCAATGCTTGTTTCAATCTAGTCGGTATATCCCCTGACATGGTCATGTTCAGCTCTCTAAGAGCACTTTTTAACCCCTTGAGCTTGCTATGAAAAATCTTCAAAGCTAACCTAGAGTGATGAAGCGGCGGTAGAGAGTTACATCCATGATCAACAACTTCTAGAAACTGTGGATGATTAGTGACATGAGTGAAAAATTTGAACGGCTTCCGGTTCGTTGGCTCAGCAGATTTAAGTTGCGTCCAACACCTTAAATGGTCAGATACTCCTCCAGCTTCAAACGTAATAAAAGAGACCGAATAGGCTGACAGACATTGGCTATTTACCATAACTCTGCCGAGCTTCTTACTGATTGGATTATCATCCTGTGATATCTTGCATATTTACATTGTTTTATCCATTTATTCATGTGCATTTTCATCATGTAGATTAGGATTTAGCCATGTCTAGGTTGCATTTTGCATACATATGTCTCTATTAGGTATTGGAGTACCACATGGAGTTCCTGGAGACATTTGGGTGCATTTGGAGCTCAAAGGAGGTGATTAGAGTGATCTTTGGACGAGCACTGCCTGGAGCGACTACATGAAGTCGCTGTGCACCACATCCCGGAGCGACTTTCCTAGAGAGACCGCACGTAATCGCTCGCGGATGTGGTGCGGAGACACCAAAATCGAGCATCCTGGAGCGACCTCTCAGAGCGCTCTACCAAGGTCGCTCCCAGCCAGAGCGACCAGCCCAGAGCGACTATCTCAAGTCGCTCCAGCCAGAGCGACCAGCTCAAGTCACTCGCGTTTTGACTGGTCGAGACACAAAGAAACGCGTCGGGAGTGACCTCCTGGAGCGACTATGCTAGGTCACTCCGCGTGTTTTGCTTGGACGATTTTTATGTTATTTCAGGGGCCTTTTGGTTATTTGTTTTGTTGTTTTAAATTGCCTAAACCTAAGTTAAGTACCTTCGGAAAAGGGGGGAGGCAGAGGAATCTTTTTTCTAGAGAACAACCAGTAAAACTTCTTTTGATTCAGATTTCATTGCTTTTATGTTGAGTTCTTGTTGATTTCTTATCTATTTCTCTACATGATTAATCTGAAATCCAATATGGGTTTAAGAGGAATCATGGAGATTAGTGAGTAATCACCTTTTGAATTCATGGGTTAGGGAGATTAAGGGTGATTAGGTTAGTTCTAGGATATTTTAGTGTAGATCATTCTTGTTCCTTGCTAGTAGAGTATTCATAATGCATCTTCTGAGTTGGCCACACAAAAGTTGATCGATAGGCATTTTCCACCCAAAAAGTGTTTGATGAAATGCCTGAGACAACTCTCCTAGGCTTTTAGTATACTTTGCCAAAGACATTTGTTGTTAAAGGTGCTAAAATAGCTAATAGACTTGTTAGTAATGATTGCTTTCATATTATTCAACCAAAGACATTTGATGTTTGAGATATGTTAGCAAATGAGCATTTATCTAGACATAGAGCTTGCTTAGAATTGTGTCTAGGCTTAAGGTTGATAGTTTGATTGATCATTTGCCATCCTTAGTTCGATACTTGATCACCCAAGGTCTAATCCCTATGCCCATGAGTTCTCTTTTCCCTTAGTCAAGAAAGTATTATTCTGCAATTGCTTTCTTGTATTAGTAGTAGTTTAAAACCCATCTAAATCATTGATTGCACTTAGATTAAGTGAGTACTTGCATTCTCAGTGCTTTGATATCCCTCAGAACTGGTTCGACAATCACTATAATACAACATTTTTCTTAGGAGCCTTGAAAACTCCTAACATCAAAAC
>NC_027752.1:27918178-27918637 GCF_000695525.1 Brassica oleracea var. oleracea
TCAGGTGTATGAACTTGAGGAGCAGGGGTCCATCAAACCTAGTTCCAGGAGTTGCATATATCAGAGCTTTAGAGAGAGAGTGTGCTAGAGCGAGAAGAGAAGAAAAGATTGGATACAGCTAGCAATGGGTTCTTCTTGGGAAGAACTGAAGATTATGCAGAAGAGCTGGTGGACAACATGGTGAAGAGTGATGCAGTCTACAGTGCAGATCACGATAAAGGCAGTAGGGGTGATGATAAGCAGACGAGGAAAGAGATCAAAGCTTTGGAAGACAAGATCGACCTACTCATTGCTGAAAAAGCCACACAAGAGCAGCTGAAGTTTGCTGGTAACTCCAACCAGGAAGATCCACCTATTGTCCATGAGGTTGAGGGTTTGGAAGGTCAGGAAGAGCTGTGTTTCATCAACAACAATGGTAGCTGGTACAAAAAAGAGCCCAACTTTCAGTACAACAACTAC
>NC_027752.1:27920501-27921303 GCF_000695525.1 Brassica oleracea var. oleracea
TGGGAGCAATGATTTTAAATGCCTTGTAAAGAACACTACTTTGCACCTGAGTAGCTTATGCACCTCTCAAAAAGACTTGTATGCTTCAAGCCTTGAAAACTCTTCCTAAAACTTGTTGATTGCTGAAACTCTGTCTTTGAAGCCAACTACAACCTTATTTGAACTGAACGAACTTAATGCATCTTGCTCATGGTCCCTTGTGTACTGAATCATTGATATACACACTTGAGTTGTCACATCCTTTATGTCAATATTTTTGACAACCTCTAGTGGTAGACCTCTCCCCAAAATCCCTTCCTCCTTTTAAGGCTTCATTGATTGATGAGTGAGACTTTTTTCGGAAAGTCTTACATGCACATAATGTTGAGAGTATCGGGAACGACAATGCTTGATCTTCATTCTTGCTAGATTAGGCACATTATTGTCTAGCCATAGGAGGGGGGTGAGTGTTGTAAAGTTTGATTTGGGAGTATGAGAAAGTTGAAGGAAAATAGTGAACTATTGTGCTTAATTGACTAGTCTTTATGGGATAAGTAGAGAAACTTCTAGCTCAATTTGTGAAAAGTCTTGGCCCCCAAACATAAAAAAATAATAAAATAATAAAAAAAAAAGGTGGGAGCATAAAGAAAGGTGGCTAGTAAAACTAGTATGAGCTAAGAGGTGTTCAAAAGAGTGTAAGAAATCCCTTGTAAAAAAAAAAAAAGAGTTAGATTTTGGGAAATGCTTTTGAAGTCCTTGGGTGAGAGATTTGAGTTGGGTTTGGAATGGGGAAATGAATGTGTATCATATATGTTTGGGAAAA
>NC_027752.1:27921549-27922078 GCF_000695525.1 Brassica oleracea var. oleracea
GACTGATATCTTGCATATTTACATTGTTTTATCCATTTATTCATGTGCATTTTCATCATGTAGATTAGGATTTAGCCATGTCTAGGTTGCATTTTGCATACATATGTCTCTATTAGGTATTGGAGTACCACATGGAGTTCCTGGAGACATTTGGGTGCATTTGGAGCTCAAAGGAGGTGATTAGAGTGATCTTTGGACGAGCACTGCCTGGAGCGACTTCCCGGAGCGACTACATGAAGTCGCTGTGCACCACATCCCGGAGCGACTTTCCCAGAGCGACCGCACGAAGTCGCTCGCGGATGTGGTGCGGAGACACAAAAATCGAGCATCCTGGAGCGACCACTCAGAGCGCTCTACCAAGGTCGCTCCCAGCCAGAGCGACCAACCCAGAGCGACTATCTCAAGTCGCTCCAGCCAGAGCGACCAGCTCAAGTCGCTCGCGTTTTGACGGGGCGAGACACGAAGAACGCGTTGGGAGCAACCTCCTTGAGCGGCTATGCTAGGTCGCTCCGCGTGTTTTGCTTGGTCT
>NC_027752.1:27922566-27935339 GCF_000695525.1 Brassica oleracea var. oleracea
GCTTTTAGTATACTTTGCCAAAGACATTTGTTGATAAAGGTGCTAAAATAGCTAATAGACTTGTTAATAATGATTGCTTTCATATTATTCAACCAAAGACATTTGATGTTTGAGATATGTTAGCAAATGAGCATTTATCTAGACATAGAGCTTGCTTAGAATTGTGTCTAGCCTTAAGGTCGATAGTTTGATTGATCATTTGCCATCCTTAGTTCGAAACTTGATCACCCAAGGTCTAATCCCTATGCCCATGAGTTCTCTTTTCTCTTAGTCAAGAAAATATCATTCTGTAATTACTTTCTAGTATTAGTAGTAGTTTAAAACCATCTAAATCATTGGTTGCACTTAGATTAAGTGAGTACTTGCATTTTCGTTGCTTTGATATCCCTTAGAACTGGTTCGACAATCTTTTATACTACAACATTTGTCTTATGAGCCTTGAAAACTCCTAACATCATCCTGACGGTTTGTCCATCTGAAAACCAAACCCACTTGAGCTAGATCTGTAAGACCACAATATCTGATAGCATCCTGGAAATCTCTCATGGCACTGTTACATGTTCCTAGATGAGTTCCTCGCGAGTGTTCGTCAGACGGGAGGATCACATTAAAATCCCCCTGGACAATCCAAGGGTACACATTTCCAACTGCATAAGCCGCTACAGCCTCCATCTCCCTCCAGAGAGCTTTCCGGTCATTTGCATGATTAAAATTATAGAAAAAAGAAGCCAGCATTATTTCCCCCGAACTATTGATCCTGACCCAAAAAAGATATCATTTGTGCACTTATCGAAGCTGGAACAATCTAGATATCATCAGACCAACATACCCAAATTCTACCCAACTGGTGATAATCATAGTTGTGAAGACAGCTCCAACCCGGGAAAGTAGCGTCGAAGATGCCCTGAAAGTTATCCTTGTGTACTCTTGTATCCAATAAACATCCAAACAACAATTTTGCAGCTTGAATCCAATACCTAACTGCTCTTTGTTTACGTGACTTATTGAAAAAACGCATGTTCCATGCAAAGTTTGACGATATTATTTCTTCTTAGAGGAAGCTTTCTTGCTATTGCTCGCCTTGACTGCTTGAACAAAACTTTTTTGCAGGAAATTCCGGCTTACGACCACCTTTACCTCTACCCTTTTGACTTGAGGCCTGAGTGGTAGACAAACGGTGTTCACCGGATGGAACAGCAACCCCTTTCTGACTTCTCTTGTCCGAAACTTTGCTTGTCTGTATTATATCAACTTCTCCATTCATATCCTCTTCCATCTGGTGAGTCTCCTCCTCCTCATAATCCACTATCTCTCCTTCTTCCATGATATCACGAAGAGCCTGGACACCATTAGGAGACTCAACACCTCCAACAGGCCTATGATGTTTTGGACGACCTGGTGATAATGAACCGCCATTATCAATTGAATTACCCTCCTCAAGCGACTTGGTTAGGTCCCCTGATTCCACCTCATTCAGATTGGAACTGTTAGCAGCTAGCTGATTCTGCGAAATTACTTCAACCCTGGCCAGATCATCCAATAACCGCAGAACCACTTCCTTACCCATACCAGAACCAGCAGAAACTGAAATCTCAGATTTCTCACAATTCACCAAACTTTCTGACTGCTTACCGGAAGCTAAATCGGCAGACTGCTTACCGGAAGCTAAATCGTCAGACTGCTTACCCGAAACTTCAGACTGCAAACCAGAACTCGACATTTTAGACTGCTTCTCCATGATATGTCCCCTATGGAGAATATTGTGAGATGGTATCTTAGTAAAATCCTTCAAGAAATGTCCCCACCCATCACAAGAAGTACAGCGAGGAGGAAGCCATGGGTAGTTCACCTGGACTGTAACTCCTGGTTGGTCTCGGTCTCTAAAGCAGATTTTCTGTAGAAGTGGTTTAATCAGATTCACCTCTACCAAAACCCTTGCCACATCCATACGCACACAACGTTCAGTATTTGGATGGAGCTTTACAAACTTTCCCGTAGTAAGAGATATATAATGAACCCCTCCAATGAGTAAAGATAACATGGAACATTCATTAAATCGACCCATAGATGTAAGGCTGAGAGATCTGGCGGGTCCTGTGCTGTTTCAGGGTTCCACTCACAGACCACTAGAGGAACATTTGCAATGTGCCAATACTTCCTCCGCAAAACCCGCTTCTGCATCTGTTCATCATCAATCCTGAAAAAAACTGTTCGCTTACTGATGAACTGGACATCAATCTTGGACTTTGGAGAGCTCCATATCATGTTAACGGTAGAGTGTATCGACCCAATGAATCGGGAATCACCCATGAAGAAACCAACAACAAAACTTTTCCACAGTGGTTCAACATCCTCGAAAACTTCCACAGGGATCTCACTGTCAGCTACACCATCAACCACCGTAGAAACATTCGGAGTTGATCCATCATTAACAATCTCAGCATACGAACTCTTCTCCTTCTCTAATCCATGTTCCGAGGAGACTCCTTTGGTCACCATTTCTTATGCCATTGACAATCCGGTACTCAGAGAGAACCACCGGAATATCAGTCTCAAACAGCCTCTCTCCAGGGAGATTAGCCCAATCTCAGTTTCCAATCCATTCACAACATAACCTTTCGCTTTCGATTTCTCCAAAAGAGGATCTTCCTCATCCTTTCATGTCTCTCCTTCGGAGCCCTCGCCGGCGATGCTCTTGTTTCCAGCATGATTCCCGATCAAATCCTTTGACGGCACTGTCACCATTCTTGTCGCTAGGTCACATCTATCACTTTAGTATTTTGAGATTTTATAAGTAAATACATTGTTATGTTTAAATAATATAAATCTATTATTTTAGTAAAATGTATACATAGTAGTATATATCATATTAATTTAGTAAAGTTTATCAATATATAAATTTTTTGATGTTACAGTATTAAGTTTCTGATTTTTTTATTATTAAATTGAGATTTCAAAATACTATATTACTTTGATTCTTACAACATATTTTTTCTTGTGTAACATTTCAAAAAATTGTATTTTAGCATCTATAATTTTTCCTTTTATAAAATTTGAAATATTATCATTTTGAGTTTTTAATATTTATTTTTAAAATTTTATACTTGGTCAAGAGAAATTTCAAAATTACACAATTAGTTTTTATTTTGGAAGATTATATGAGTTTTGAATTTTTGTTACTAAATTAAATCAATATTTTATAAGAACAATATTTTATAAGAACAATAATTAAATCAATATTTCAAATACAAAATTCAAATTAAAATTAATTTGTTGTTAATATATTTAATAATTATTAAAATTTAATGTAAATAATCAAATATGTCACATTAAGTAGTTAATAAATTATCTTATTATGACTTGTCAACAGTAGATAAAATATAGGACTCTAAATTAATAAAGTAGATTTGACAAACCCTAATATATATCTTCTTCTTCATTTTGGTCTCTCCAAATCCTGGTTGTGTAAGTTTTTTCTGTATCTTGTTGAACAATACAAGTACATTGGTTTCCTAGGGTTAGATCTTATTTAGATGGAACTTTTTTTCCATGCTTATATTGTGTTGAACATTAGGTCTAATTCGTGAGATGTTCGATGTTAGACGATCTACGTAATGGTATATATTTGTATTGTAGTCAAATGATTGTATTATATCTATGAAGGTAGTATTCTTTCGTGTAGTCAATACATCATCTCTTCCTATTTTAAACCGAGATTTTGATTATGAACATGCAGAAAATAAATGTAGATGGAAACAGAGACTTGAAACTCAGATGTCCAATGCATACTGATTACGGTTCATCCTTGGAGGAGGCTTTCATGATGGGAAAAAGGGAAATTACATCGCATTATAGGGCGATCCTCAGTATGTATAAGGAGCAAAAGAATGCCATTGTTGCCAAGCATGAGGAGGAGATCGAAGTGAACCGTATTCAAAGCAAACTGAAAGTACTTGATGACATGATCGAGTTGTCTGCCCTGAAGACTGAGAAAGAAAGGCTTCAAGCGGATCTCAGGAGCAGATCTTAGGATTGCACAGGCGAAGATGCATGATGTGAAGGTTCTTCATATCGATTGGTTCAAGCTGGATGAGCAAAATATGTATGAGTGACCTCTTGGCCCAAAACTTTTATCTATTTATGTTTTGTTATTTGGCTACAAGTTTGGAACTTATTTTCCGGTTTTTACAACCGGTTTTTACAACCGGTTTTACTTTAACTGTGTTTGGATCTAAACCTACATTTTTTTTAAAAAAGTTTAAAAAATATTTAACTTTAAAAAGCAGTAAATAGAGCAAGGCAGATCGAACAATGTAGTTGTTCTAAAGAGATTGATTGATGAGTTGATGGAAAGATGGTTTCTAGACTTAAGGTTTCTATTCAGGCAATCAGGATTATAATAGTATAGAAACTAATGTTGGATATTCTAGAACTCAAACTAAGTAATAATCTATCAACTTTTGTTTGTTTAGTCTATCTATTTTCTAGATCTAAGACCTCAGTTGTCGCTTGTTAGTCTTGAGAAAGTGTCGATGGATATCGATTAAGGATTGTCGATCGATACACCTTTCATCCCATCGATCGATGCAACTACTGAGTTGTCGATCGACGTTCCTTCTAGCAAGCTTTACCGTGCGGGTTTGACTTGTTCACTAGGTTAAACTAAATCAGTTGTCGCTTGTTTCTAGCAATCCTAGCACAATATGAATTAGAACAGATAAAGAACCATGCTTTCGCTTGCGCCCTATTATCTAAGAACAAGGTCCTAGTTAGCTACTCTAGAACACATGCATTAAAGAACAATTCAATTGATTCATATCCTAACAACTTAACAATTCTATATTTTGGGTTAATCTCTCATGACTATCTGAACCCTAAACCTAACATGTGAATCTATTCAATCATAAAGTTTGTCACAGAAATCATAGATGAAATTGCAATAGAATAAAATATAAAAACTTAGAGTTTCTATTTATGCAATCAGGATTATAATAGTATAGAAACTAAGGTTGGATATTCTAGAACTCAAACTAAGTAATAATCTATCAACTTCCGCTTGTTTATATTATCTAATGTCTAGATCTAAGACCTCAGTTGTCGCTTGTTGGTCTTGAGAAAGTGTCGATCGATACCGATTAAGGATTGTCGATCGATACACATTTCAGCCCGTCGATCGATGCAACTACTGAGTTGTCAATCGACGTTCCTTCTAGCAAGCCTTACCGCACGGGTTTGACTTGTTCACTAGGTTAAACTATATCAGTTGTCGCTTGTTTATAGAAATCCTAGCACAATATGAATTAGATCAGATAAAGAACATGCTTTCGCTTGCGCCCTATTATCTAAGAACAAGGTCCTTGTTAGCTACTCCAGAACACAAGCACTAAAGAACAATTCAATTGATTCATAACCTAACAGCTTAGCAATTCTATATTTTGGGCTAATCCCTCATGACTATCTGAACCCTAAACCTAACAGGTAGATCTATTCAAGCATGAAGTTTGTCACAGAAATCATAGATGAATAGATGAAATTGCAGTAGAATAAAATATAAAAACCTCAGGAAGACCTGATGTCAATACCTTTAAGTCCGTCGATCGATGCAACTAATGAGTTGTCGATCAACGTTCCTTCTAGGGAGAATTATGCACGGGTTTGACGTGTTCACTAGGTTAAACTAAATCAGCTTCCGCTTGTTTCTAGCAATCCTAACACAACCTAAACTATTTCAGACAAAGAATCAAACTTCCGAATGCGCCCTAATGTCTATAGGCAAGGTCTTAGTTAGCTACTCTAGAACACATGCATTAAGAACAATATAGTTGATTAATATCCTGACACTTAGCAATTCTATATTTTGGGCTAATCCCTCATGAATGTCTGAACCCTAAATCTAACAAGATGAACTACTCAGACATGGTTAAGCAATTCATAACAACAAGATAAGAAAACTGCATAAAATAGAATAGAGTAAAGAAATTGGTGTTCCAATCACAAATCTCTGAATGAGTTCTTGGATCTTCTCTCCAAACCTAAGAATCTAAGTATTTTGCTGTATGAAAAGTAGAAAGTATTAAAGCGTATGTTGCCTAAAACAATGGCAGAGCGCATAAATATTAGGTTAAAACTCGTCAGGGGTAATTTGGTAATTCCTGTGGGACTTGGGATTTAAGTCGGCTGGAACCCAATATGGCTTCTGCGCGCTTCGATGACCACAGGGTGTGTGTCGATGGACTGTTGCCTTCGCCCATTGATCGATAGTCATGGTCGATGGTCAACTTCGGGCATTTGTCATTTTCTCTCCAAAATGCACCAAAATCACCACTTTCCTCCAAATCACTCCAAAACCTGAAAACATACTAAAAAGACTCCAAAACAACTATAAAAAAAACCTAAATACTATGGTTAAAAATAGGTAAAAACCATGGTATATCAACACCCTCAGAATTACTCTTTTGCTTGTCCTCAAGCAAAAATAATGAGCAGTCTCTCTGAAAGGTGTTTTTGAAACAGCAGGGATTCACATAATTTAAGAACTTACTATCATCACCTCAACAATATTGCACCCACATCAAATCAATCTTAACTTAGAAGTACTTTCTATGCAATAGCCTAGCTTGGCAACCAATTTCATTCATCCAGCAACTTAACTAATCATGTCTGGCTAACCCCTCTACTGACCTCATTTAGTACATGTAAATAAAAGGTGTAGGCTTTAGCTTGGGAGTATCGATCACTGAACACATGGAATCAACTCAAGCAAGTATATGGACCTACAGGTAACCCTCTCTAATTTCCCATCTCTCTTCTCTCTTCTATGAATCTGAGTTTTTTTAATGAGCAAAGTTGTAGGTGAATAGTGGGGTCATCGATAATGTATCTACCCGTCGCTTCCAAACAATGTGTGATTCCTTTGAATTAGAATAGTGGGGTCATAAGTATTGTACCTACCCTAAGGAGTGATATCAAAACACCCTCATCCACCCAAACCCTTCCGTATCAAGATGTTTGACATCGATCGACACCAGGATCCGGTCGCCGATCGACAGCCAAACTCAAACGACGATCGACACAACTCATCTACCGTGGATCGACGACCACCTCTGACCTACCGAGTGCAGTTACCAAAGATAGACGAAGCACGACTGAATGCACTCAGAAACCCATCTCAACCTTCAGACCACATGGCAGATAACTTCGAACAGCTTTCAGATGATACACCAGAGCCAATGCAAGTTGATACTGAGAGGAGAACCTTGAGGAAAAAAAAGGAAAAGGTTCCTAAGCATCTGAAGCGAGGAGTTAATGAGAAGGAGATGGATAGCTTCACCAAAAGAGTTCTCAGGATACCCTTGGACAAGCCATTCGGAGAGGCTTACTTTAACCACAGGTTGTGGATGTTCTTCAGGGAAACCAAAGAAACTGAGCAGGACATACATAGGATCTTCGATCAGATCAGAGAGAAGATGAAGCAGAGGATTACACTGAAGAAGAAGAGTGATCCCGAGAAATTTGCAGTACCATGTTTGGTCAAGGGAATTGAGTTTCCATGTGCGTTGTGTGACACAGGTTCATCAGTCAGCATACTACCCAAGGTAATAGCATACCATCTCGGTCTGAAGATAGAGCCTTCGCAGGATTCATTCACTTTCGTGGATCATTCTACGAGGAACTCATGAGGAATCATCAGAGATCTTGAGGTGCAGATTGACAATGCACTATTTCCAGTTGGCTTCCATGTCCTGGAAAACAAGCAGAACAAGAATCATTCCCTACTACTTGGGAGAGCTTTCATGCCACCCTAGGAGCAGTTTGCTACATGTAGACTAATCAGTTTGGTCTAACACTGATAAATCCTTATGTCCAATATGATCCAGTCAGAGTTGTGAGGCCACAGACGTCCAACACTGGAGTTAACACATGATTTATTTCAGCATGCCACTGCAATTATGAGGACGAATACGAAACCGAGTATTCAAGATCGATCGACAGTGGGACTCCACCATCGATCGACATTGCCATTCATCCATCGATCGACGACAAATCCAGAGAATAGATCGACAGCAGTCCTGCGAATGAGACTTTCTCTTTGCCAGCACACTGCTATCTGAGCTTTGACGTTCCTAGCCAGCCTCAGACATCGATTTATTACTACTACGGTGATACGATCAGAAGACAAGGCGATTATTCTATTGGCAGTTAGGCAGATGACAGCCTTCATGAGAGCTTCGCAATAGACACTGAACTACCGGAGACAAGATCTGATGAGTATGACGAGGACTACCACAAAGAGAAACATTGAGTACCCTGGTCTTGCCACAGATGATAGAGGACTTCTCAATACATCGTCTGCAGATGTGACGTCAACATCGATCGACACCAACATCAAGCTATCGATCGACGATCATCAAAAACCAAATCTTGAGGTACAAGTTAAAGATAATACAAATTATGGTTATCTAACTCCGGATGAATTTGGTATTTTCAGGGATCCAAAAAGCCAAGCAAGAGCAATGGATGGACGCATTCTCAACATATCCAAGGAGAACATAGCTGATATCATTGCCATGAATGGGTCCAATAACTTCTTCCACTCGAAGAAAAGATCAGACGATCCACCATCAATCGACGACGCAGCAGCACCATCGATCGATGGTCACTTGGAATCCAAACGAAGTACACTTCATCCGAACAGGAAGAGGAAACCTCGTTGGGAGAACACAGAGGTATCCATACAACCGTACCAGAGCAAGACATATACAACAAAGCAGAGATTGATGAGTTAGTAGAAGAGATCTACAGAGTTATCAAAACTTTAGATGATTATCATTCGAAGAGGCTCGATGATGTCTACTACCCGTTCGACAACAGTATCAGTTGGTTGACCACACGCACGTATGAGATGATGCAAAACCTAGCTATGCTTCAGAAACAACATGTGTTCGGCACAAGAAGATCAAAATCAATTGACGCTCACACTCAAACATCGATCGACGCTAGCATCCAAGCATCGATCGACGCTCACCTCGCACCATTCAAAGATAGGCTACAATCATTCACCTATCGGCTTGATGGTGTTTACTACCCACTACGTGATAGGGTAGATTTCCTGACCACGCGCCTGGACGCTTTGCAAAAGGAGATGGATACGATTCAGAAACAACTCGATTCCAAGCAGAACCGACACCATCGATCGACAGAAGGACTCGGCAATCGATCGACCGCGACTATGCAGCACGGCGAAGCAAGATGGTTACCGAGAAGTCACTACATGATAAGCTTGATGAGATCACTTTCTCTCAAGACTTGCTGAAAGAAGATGTCTACCAGGAGCTGAAGAACATCTCAGAAACAACATATGCCAGACTTGAAATGCAACATCGCAACATTGGGAATCTTCAGCATAGGATGCATGCAAGTGAGCTTGCTAAAGAAATATTGAAGAATCAGTGGACCAGAGGAGATGGGGCCATAAGAAGCTTCATTGGCACTTGGTTCCAGATGAGCAAAGATGAAGTGGACACTTGCATACAACCAAGTGGTCACTTTGATCATTACTAGCCAAAAACAACCTCCACAGTCAAGCTAAATGACTATAACAAAGCGCTGAGTGGGAGGCACCCCACTATTAGGTAATTTCTTATAGTTTTATTAGTTACATGCTATTTATTTTCGTTTTTACTTTATTGCAGGTTTAAAAAATATATAGACAAACCAGAAAAAAAACCAGAAAGAGAACCAAGGAGAGGTATTTGTCATCGACCGATGAGACCAGGTCGACATCGATCGACAGTACAACACCCGCACCGATCGATAGACACATTCCCGTGTCGATTGACATCGACATCAGCGATCAGGTTTATTGTTCTCCTTGTTACATTCAGTACTTATGATTTATATTCTCACCAAACTCCAACTAAATATACACTGGGGAAAGTGTAAGGTTTGATAATATTATTTATCTATGAGTTTTTAAAATGTTTTCATAAAGTTTTATTGAGTCAAGAAATGGACAATGAACTTCTACAATTTTCCTTACTCATCTAACCACTTTTTAGCACAATTCTTAGATTTATTGACTGCAGAATGAACTATAGATGCTAAAGTGGATCAACCTGCCAGTTATTCATACTTGCTGAAAATGTTTCGATTTACCAAAGCTAACCTCCAACATGATTGAGCTTAACTTGCTTGTCTTGGGGCTTGGTATACATTGGATCGGAATCCTCTTGCAAATCTGGAAGGTATTAGACTTATTGTCACTGATTTTCCTTCCACCTCTCTTTGGCATCCATATATATTTATAAAAAATTGAGATGATTTCCTCAGATGCAGAAGGGTAGGTACATTACCTATGACCCCACTATTCTAATTCAAAGGAATGATCACACATTTTTTGGAAGCGAGGGGTAGATACATTATCAATGACCCCATTATTCGCCTACAACTTTGCCCATTAAAAAAAATCGGATTCAGAGAAGAGAGAAGGGAAACCAGAGAGGGTTGTCTATAGGTCAAGATACTTGCTTGAGTTGATTCCATGTGTTCAGTGATCGATACTCCCGAGATAAAGTCTACACTTTTTATTTACATGTACTAAATGATGTCACTAGAGGGGTTAGTTAGACATGATTAGTTAAGTTGTTGGATGAATGGAATTGGTTGTTAGGCAAGGGTATTGCATACAAAATATTTCTAAGTTAAGATTGATTTGATGTGGTTGCAATATTGTTGAAGTGATGATGATAGTAAGTTCTTAAATTGCGTGAGTCTCTGTTGTTTCAAAAACACATTACCTAAATCAGTAGAAATATTTTTGTTATGAAAAAAACCATGGGCCAGTTATTTTATAAACCAGTCAAAATATTAAGATAGTAAAACTAATGAATTTGAATGGGTATAAAGTTTAAATTTATAATAGAAAGTGTATTTAATTTAAAATATTACAAAACAATAGTTACGTAAAAGGGAATGGTTTTCTATATTAATAAGAGAGTCAAAATATTAAGATAGTACAATTAAAGAGTTCAAATGGGTATAAAATATAAACTTATAATATGGTGAAGCCTGGGTATGGTTTCTGCTCCTAGATCACTTGAAGGGGAATGAAAGAGGGTTGTCCGTAGAGGCTACTAGCACTCTGCTGGACTATGGACGTTTCTCTGAAGCTATGGAATGGCAACATAGATGATTTTCTACTCAAAGACACAAGATTACCATGTATTGTCTTAGAAGGTTTTCACTAAGAAATTCCTTCCCTAAGGTGAGATCAATGTTCCTTTAGCTGAACAGAGAAAACAAGAAACGAGACAACTCTTTGCTGTAAGTTTTTGATTGAAAAGTTGAATGGTTTCTCTGAAAGACTGCGTACAAAGTAAATAGAAAACTCCCAGCTACCCTAATCATAAACCGAGATGGTTTAATCTAATTCCTAATCCTGATCCCAATTCGAAATTGGTTTATTAAATCCTAATCCCACCCGAAATTGGTTTACTAATCTTAACTGTCTTTGGTTTAATTTAAATGAAATCAATTACACAGAAATAACATTAAACCAACAGGCTGGTTTATCTTGAATCTCTCCTTCTGGTTTATTCCCCACGTTTTTGGCTAAGTGTTGGAGACTCTCTTCTTGTGCTCTCAGCCTTGATCGAGTAACTGGTCCACTCCACACAGCTTCAAGTTCCTCTTCCAAGTCAGTCTCTTTGGCAGCACCTTTATCCCCTTGCTCAGGTTCAATTAGTTCTTCCTCGTCAGACTCACTCAGCTCTCCAATGTCTCGACTCATGGCTGCACCATAATAGAAAGTGTATTTAATTTAAAATATTACAAAACCATATTTATTTATTTTTTTAAACAATCTATACTATTAAAGCATGATCCTATATAATTCTAACCCCTGCAATACCTTTTTATTTACTATCTATGCCAGTGATTTTTCAAAGATTTCGACCCCTTCATTAAGGGTATTCACATAAATTATTAACCACCGATTTCTCCCTATTTTCGTGGCTCTCATTAATTTTGTTTCGGTAACATGTTGATTTTACAGGCCCACACGTTAATTATCAAAGTTTGAATTGCTTTAGAAAGCTAGGCCCACTTTCATTATAAACCTTACAAATTGAAAATGTCAACCCATGTATCCTAGCAAACTTTGATTTATACATTACTAGGGCAAGATCCGCCCTACGAGCGTGGTATACTTTACTTGTGATCTCGTTTTTATTTTTTATCTGATTTGGTGGTTTGTTTTTTAGATTTGCATTTGCGAAAAATGCGTATAATAGTGTTTATTGTCTATTAGGACCTTTTAAGTGATGAAGAATATTATTATATCTATTTTAGTTAATGTTTGATGTTTGCTTATTTTTATCACTTGTTGTTGTTTTTTTATTTGTTATCAAATATATTTTATGACATTATACTATTTTAGTTATTATCTTTATTTTATGTTATGTTTTTTATAATGAGAACACATTTTAATATCATCTTTGGATATGTTTAAATAATTTTGTTTATTTTTTATTATTCTTGCTAGATATTATAAAATTGTATTAGTATGATACAATTTTCATGATTGAAATGATATACATTTATTAAATGTTTGCTCAATTTCTATATATAGTAAGTGTTATTCGAGTTTTATTGTTGTGGTTACTCAAAACATTGATTATTTTATATTTTGTTTATATTGAATGTACTTGTATTTTTGATATATTATTCAGTTTCAGTGTATTATTAGTGGTTGTTTTACCTATTCTATTACCTTC
>NC_027752.1:27935439-27936128 GCF_000695525.1 Brassica oleracea var. oleracea
ACGCCAATTGAAGAGGTCCATAAATGTCATGCCTTCTTCATGTTCTCATGTGATCATTAGAAGATTAGCATAGAAATGGTTGTTCTTGGCCGAGAACTTTAGATGTTTGAGGCCTTTTTTAGGCTGATCCAATGCGAAGTATTGCTTCACTTCCTCTATAAAGTGTGCCTCAGCATTGCCAGCTTTGAGGCAAGCTTCCATCTCTTGTGTATAGCATCTAAGTGTAAGGAGAGGGCTCCTTGTGAGGTAGCGTATCCTGGCTTTTTTAAAGATAGTGTTGTAAGTCTTTTGTGCAAAAAAACGTCAGGAGCATAGACACAGGCAATGACATCAGAGATGGAAAACTCAGAAGCATTTTTGAGTTTCTTCAAGTAAACGGAGTTGTGTTTTGGCTTGTTGGCGAGACGTGCGGAGGCTCTGAGTTGGGAAGTCATTTTTCTTTATGTTTATGTATTCTAGATGGTGATGATAATTGTGAAATAGAACATTGTTTATATAGGTGGAGATAATGATTTTTATTTTTAATAATTTTACATTTATATAATATTAGTTAAATATCAGTAATTTATATTTAACCCATTTATATATATAGTTATTTATTTATTTTCTCAGCTCGGTTACATTAATTTTGTCTTAAATTTGGTTGGTTTCCAGTGAAAAGTAATATGAGTTAGTTACAATATAGTAGC
>NC_027752.1:27937049-27942251 GCF_000695525.1 Brassica oleracea var. oleracea
ATTATGTGAATTTATGGTATGATGAATATTTAACGTAAAAGTAGGGATCATTTTAATATCTAGATGTTAGAGGGATCTCCCCTAACGTAAAGTGAATTACTATTCGTATGTTAGAGTTCAATATATGTATGTCAAACCAGTAAATTCAGTTTTGCATTATTTTTTTTTTTGTGTTATGTATTTTTTAAATAAGCTTGACAATATATCGTATATTCCTTGGTTCTTTCACTTTTTTGCGTTTTTTATTTATAAAAAATCTTCTAGGTTTTTTGGTACATGGAAATAGAAGACAATTCATCCAAATTGATGTTGTTTATTTAAGCATATAAATGGTGATATACTCCTAACTGTTATGAAAATAAACAGTTTTCTCCTGGTTTTGAACATTACACATCCAAAACAGTTGTAAATCCTCATTGTTTTGTTGCCATTCCAATCACTTCGATACAAATTAGTAGGTACCAGTGAATAATATCTAATGGATTATGGTATATAGATAGATGATGATTTTTAAATCCTAGTAAAGAGATTCTAACTCTTCCTTCGATTAAAAACAATCTATATGATCTAACATTATATAGAAGACGAAATGGACCAGATACGTTGTTACTATGTAGTGGAGAGAGAGAACTGAAAGTTAAGATTTATGGGGCAAAAAGATACGTTTATTTAGTATGGGGTCCGAAATACAAAAAACAAAACAAATCCCAAATTTCCCAAAAACAATGGGCGTCGTTTTGAGTTTCCAATTTTAACAAAATGCACATTGTTTTATGTTTTCGGCATTGGAAACGTTGTTGAAACAAACGTTTTCCTTCTCCTCAAACTGCAATCAAAAAGTCCATGAAACGACGTCATTTAGTAAAGAGACCTCTTCTGAAGTCGTCAGCACCAGATCTACCCTCTTCCAATTTTCACAGACAAATTCAAAAGCATCAATGGCCCTGGAGATTATTGGTCGTCACGCTTTCTTTTTCGATGGCTACCTTTGTAAACTCCCCGACGGCGCTTGTTAACTGGAACAGCCACCGGTACGATGTTCTTCACCTCCTTTCTTCTCTTCCACCTCCGCGTATGAAGCGCGGCCGTTTGGTTTCAGACGACCCTGACTTGAAATTGGACCTCAATCACGTGTGCTAACTTGATTTACCGGCGGAATCTCTATCTCTTTCGCATGATGAGAGAGGTAAGGAGATGAATCTCATATATATTTATAACAAACCCACACCGCCTCTCTAAACAACGCTTTAAAGACACATTGTCGGGGAGTGAATCAATGGGATTAATCACGAAATCACAACTTGGGCCGCTTCAGATAGAGAAAGGAAGCTCAGACATCACATGGCGCCATCGCAGGAATAGAAGAGACGGTCTGTGATTCTTCAATTGAGATTAGGGTTAGAGCGAGAACCACATCTATCTGGGCCGGATAAAGAGACCAAACTCAGAGCCCAACACACGATAAATGAAGAAAGCACATCTCGACGTGCGTCTAAATGAAACGCCGAGTTTCATTAATCGGCGACATGTGTCGCGATGAAGAGCGACGACTTATCTAGCTGGCGGGTGACGTGGAGGCACCAGGATTGAGAGAACTGTAATTTATATATATAGATAGATAGATATATTAGCATGATCTCTCTTTTGTATTTGGTAAATGTTCACTTCCAACGTATTTTTCTTTATCCAAATTTATCGAAGCTATCAAATGAAAAATTCAAACAAGTATTAATAAACTAATCATGCTATAGTTCAGAGACATAAATTTTTTTTCTTTCTTATTCTATCTTTTTTCTAAAATGACTGGTCATAAACTACACATTTTATCGGTACAAATCTTTTTCTTTTGGACAATTCAGGCTAAAATTTATATTTGTTGTATTTCCAGATCTTTTTCTTTTGTGCAATTCGGGCCCATTTCAAATGTTTTGTTTATATTAACAAAAATAAACTCACATTAAACACATAAATAAACACATGACTATTGGATTTTGATTTTTATCAATATATTTTAAACATTCATAAAATATCTTAATATTATAATGAAACACATTAATATTTATTCAAAGTTTAGTATAATAGTTTATTAACAAATTAAAATTGTATATAAAAAAACTTTAGTAAAAAAAAGTTCTCATCATAATAAAATTTATTGACTAGAGAAATACCACTTTAGATCCTTTCACAACTTCAATCAAAATTTTGTAAACATAATTTATTAATAAATAATAATAAAGAAATATAATAATTTTAAGTTTGCTACAAAAATATATGAAAATATTACATTCCCAATTATTTTCCAATTTTAAATGAAATTAAAAGGGGAAAACAAACATGCGCTTTGAAAGGACTGTCAAAATCTAGTAGTTACGGAATGTTTTTCCGTTTTAACAAGAGAGATATAATTTATTGACATTTATAATGTTTCTGTTTTAACAAGACAGCTATACTTACTGACTTTTATATTGGCTCTCAATCATTAGATTTCAGAACTTGTTGTAAGATGACCAAACATACAAATATATTCCGAACTTTCAAGTAATAAAAAGCTACAAAAACAGTCTGCATGAAAACAAACCCATGTCCAACAAAAATCTCCTCCTTAAAACTATTCACTATCTAAAGCCATACTCTGTAAGATGGAATCATTAAAAGTGTCTCACAACCTGTTTGTGGGAGGTTTGACTCTGTAAATACGGACAATCCAGTTTGATGTTGTGTAGGCTTCTTCTAAATGTTCAAGTTTGATATCTTTATTCCCTATCTCCACCCCTCTTGCTCTATCATACCTGCCAACAATTCACAACCCAATTTTTTTCTGTCACATGGACACGTATAAGACGTGACATTTAGAATTGGTGGTTGACGTACCCCTTTGGCTTGCCATATTCTGTGACAAGCTCGCCGAACCTGTAATAGCATAACTTGTACCTACAAGTAAACACACAATTAAGATGCATTGCATCTTTCTCAGATACAACTCATTTTGGAGGAAAATTAATATACATAAGAGTAGAGTCTTGAGTGCGGAACTTACATGAGACAGTTCAGCATCTTCGGCGATACACCTTTGTCTACACGGAATTCACCATTCACAAGATAATCAGGCTCCTTGATCACTGGGTATACACCACCTCCGATTCTCACCATCCACAAGAACCTAAACCATATTTTTAAAAAGAAAAATGAATCAGTAAATCCAACACATCAACTGTATTGAGAACGTTTCCTTACGACCCACCAAAGTACTAGAAGACTGTCCAGTGCAGTAAAGAAGTATTTGTTTAGCATATACAACCACAGGAACAGACATGAGAGAAGTAAAGAGACTTACTTGTTGATATCATCTGAAGAATAGCTAGTAACGCCACCAAAGACGACCAACACAATTCACATCAAGTGACCTCATGATGTCCTATGCCTTGTCTTCATAAGAAGACATGGCACGTCCAACAGTAGCAATGTGAGTATTGTTCCAGGTATTGTTGTCGACGATGACAGTTCTGTTTCCCATGGCAGTGATTTGGTACCCATAGTCCCACCACGACATGACCTTAGCATCAGTGGGAGTGTTTTGCGTAAGCCAGTAGTAGGCCTCGCGGTAATCATCAAAGATGATTCTGTTTCCATGGGCTCCTCTTGCAGCTAGGACAATTGAGGGAGATGAATATGCCTCTGACGTCACCCATGTGCAGTGAATAGCATATCTACTGAGCAAATAAAATACTCCAACAAGAAGAGCAATGGCACCATTCTTCTGGAAAGGTTGAGCCTGATCAAGTGTAACCTGTATTGACAGGACATAGGAGATAAGGATTATATTTTCTACTTTCACAAGAGAAGCGTACCACGGTTCAAAGTAGGTGGCAAGCGGTACAATAGAAATTGGTTGGAACAGGGACATTAAAGATTCACCTTTGACGAGGCTTTTGAACTACCAGGTCCTTTAGAAGAACCAGTCTGGGGAACCTTTTGTTTTGCCCTTAACAGAGATGTTAAGTTCTTGACAGTGGCGGAGACAGCTATGGCACTAATAAGGCATATTGCTGGAGTGGCGACGAAGATAAGCCGAACCATGACACCAGCAAAGTACAAGCTATGGCACTAATAAGGCATATTGCTATGGCACTAATAAGGCATATTGCTGGAGTGGCGACGAAGATAAGCCGAACCATGACACCAGCAAAGTACAAGCTAGTGAGACCATACATGACGATAAATATTGTGGCGTCTGACAAACGCTTGAAACAGAAGTAAAGTCCGGCAGGGAAAAGGAAGAGCAGAATATGGTAGTCAAACATGAAAGAGGACCATGCTGTAGGCTGATGCTCAGAAACAGAGGCAATAATGGGAATGTGATGCTTTGCATGAGTCGGGTCAAGCAATGAGTAAAATCGACCAGTGCACGGAGAGATATATAGCCAGACGCTGTGCCAACACCCAAAGCAATAGCACCAACCATGTCACAGTTATCCTCAAAAAGGTTTGGAACAACTTGGTGTCATTCAACTGGTACTTCACCCAGTCGAGGAAGTAAAACACCTATACAATGTGTGTGAAACAGAACGATCAGAAACAAGGTTCCAACTTTCTAGCTCATAATCAACAGGTTAAGTAGAAACCCAATTACAATACTGGAAACTAAAAGAAGGGGTGAACACATAAACCAAGAAAAACCAAATGAGACCTTTACAGGCAGGAACAAGTGGTAGAAAGAGAAGAAACCTGCATCAACAAGAAGACAGCCATATGCTCTCTAGATTGAACATGTTGAAACCCAACAAACCTAATTTGCATCGCAAGCAGCATCCCCAAGATATACATAGAGAGAGTTATAAGCAACGTAAAGCCTCATCGAATACCTTCCAGTGATCAACAACACAAGGACGTAAAGCGGAACCAAGTTAATGTATAAGCCGGAAAACCGGACTGACATAAACGATAGAATAAAAGCGATGTTAAGGAAATAAACGAATGTAAAAGACGAATACAAGAACGATAAGAAATCGTATTCGCAAAGAGACATGGAGTCGAGATATGATCTCTTTTCTTAACTCAAAATACTCGCTCCGTTAGTGAGACGGGACTGTACGAATATAGAGTCCCAGGATACAACCATGGCAGACGAATCACGCCTCACTCGTGATCGCCCTACCGAACTATAAACTCTACGAAACACTCTCTAGACTTACGTTGAGGGAT
>NC_027752.1:27942667-27942751 GCF_000695525.1 Brassica oleracea var. oleracea
GCCGGACGGCGGCGAAGGCGCGCGTGGGGAGCTCTCTCTTCCTCTGAGCTGTTTAACCTCTCATGTCATGAAGACATATATATA
>NC_027752.1:27947008-27969319 GCF_000695525.1 Brassica oleracea var. oleracea
AGACGAATCACGCCTCACTCGTGATCGCCCTATCGAACTATAAACTCTACGAAACACTCTCTAGACTTACGTTGAGGGATCTGGTGATTTTTTGTTGCGTAAAAACTTAAGGGAAAATGAAGGAGGAGACCCTCCACCAAGACCCAAGACCCAAGACCCAAGACCCAAGCCCAAGCCCAAGCCCACGCCGAGCCTAGCCGAGCCGGACGGCGGCGGCGGCGCGCGCGTGGGGAGCTCTCTCTTCCTCTGAGCTGTTTAACCTCTCATGTCATGAAGACATATATATACTCCTCAAAATCAACTCTCCCAACCAATGTGGGATGTTGTTAACTTCATTTCATTAAAGCCAACAAGGCTTTTTGTAAGAACCCATAGGCCCATTTCATTTTCACATTTTGCCATATATTATTTGAGCCATTAGGCTTAATAATTAGGCCCAACAGTTAATGATAAACACATATCCTCCCCAAGGATAATGCCTTGACAAAGAGATAAAACGTCAACAAAAGAGCGAAAATGGCAACGGCCTCGTTATCAACGGAGCGAGAGATGTAGCCAGGGAAAATAGCGATGAGAGCAGCAGCGACAAGGCCAGCTCCTGTGTCCCATATCTCTTTACCGAAGAAGTAAGCCACGACGGCGGCGGTGACCATGAGACCTGGATAAAGCGTGCCTCCGATGATACGGCCGAGAGGGTACCAGCTCTCGGAGTCGAACCAGTTCCAGAACTCGTAGAAGCCTTTCTCCGTGAGGAAGAGTGTTGGGTACGGACCAAACCCTCCCAAAAGACCCACATGATGATTGTCCTGACACATGATAAAAACAGATGAGCTCGGCTCGTCGATTCGCGAGCCAGTAGTCGACTCGACTTCGGACTACTTTTAGCCGGTAGAGCGAACGACCGTAAGTCTTCGGCTCGACGACTCGGTTCAGCGGCCCGACACCTCGGCCCAATCGTCGAGAAGGCCCGTTAGGTCAAGTCAAATTAGGTCAACAGAAGACCGTCTATAAAAGGAGGAGGAAAGACAACGATGAAGGGATCCGCAAATCACCACACACTTACTTTCGGCTAGAAACTAGGGTTTTACATCTTATTCTCGCCAACTTGTATTCTCTGGCAAACCAGCTTTCGCCGGTTCATTTCCCTGTTTTCCCCTCCTTGTAATACGACTGAGCGTTCACTTGATCTAATAAAACACGTCTTTGTCTTGACCCACCGACGAGAACTCGTTCTTTTCTCTTTACTAGTTTATCGACAGTCTCGGTTCAAACAGTTGGCACCCACCGTGGGGCAGACAGAGTAGCGTCAGCAAAATATCATGGCTCGATCTGACTCGCCGTCCGACGACGAGTCACCTACGGCTGAAGGCGCTCCGACTGCAGCGGCCTTCGCAGACACCATACTCGAGAGGATGGTGCAGCAAGACGCCACCCAGAAGGCGACGAACGATCAGCTCGCCGCCATCGCCGCCATCTTGGCTCCTTTGGCCGGAAACTCAGGAGATCCGGCCTCGACGGTCCGAAAACAACTGTTCGACACTTACCGAATAGCCGGCGCAGAAAACACGATGAACACAAAAGCCGCCCTGCCTCGACGGTCCGAAAACAGCTGTTCGACACTTACCGAACAGCCAGCGCAGAAAACACGACGAACACAAACGCCGCCCAGGATCAAACACCCGGAAACTCGCTGAGCTTAAGCAGTCGTTCCTGGACATGAAAGACCGAATGCTTGAAGGACCTACTTCAGCGCTGTTGATTGAACGCGTCCTCACCGAAACCCTAAAAACTCTCTTTTCCCGGCGGATCACCGACGTACGGTACCGACCAGCCGAGAAAATCTGCCTTCCGACTTTTGCCGGAAAGGCAGACCCGACTGACCATATCACCGCATTCAACATAGCGATGGGTCGAACTAACATTTCTGATGAGGAAAGAAACGCTGGCTATTGTCGGCTCTTCGTCGAGAGTCTTCAAGGACCAGCCCTTGGATGGTTCACTGGATTGGAACGAGACTCCATCAACGACTTTCACGACCTGACGTCCGCATTCCTCAAGCAGTACATTATGTTTACGAGACAAGGAGCAACCCTATCCGACCTTTGGAACTTATCTCAGGGAGCGAACCAAAGCCTCTGCGACTTCATGGAGAAGTTCAAAGCTGTCGCTTCGAAGGTGCATATCCCGGACATCATCGCCGTTGACGCGTTGATGAATACCCAATACTTCAAGTCCCTGTTTCGTGAGGATCTCTACAGAAACCCCACCATGTCGCTTCAAGATGCTTTCGCGAGGTCGAACAACTTCATCTGAATGGAAGAGAACACATCAGCGATACTCAAGAAAATGAATGCGGCCGCTAAACCGACGACTGCTCCAAAAGCTCCTGAGGCACGCCAAGAACACCGACAGCACGCCACATGCAACAAGTCTAATCAGCAGAAAATCTTCATCTACGTCGTCGAAGATAAAAACCCGCCCCCGGGATTGACTGTCTTCGTACGCGAGAAGGGTTGGAACGTCTGGGAGAACGACGAGAAGCCGCAAACCTCTTCGGCGCCTTCAACTTTGACTCCTGGCCCGACCTAGCCAAACCTATGGTGCAGCTTCCATAAGTCCAAGGCGCACGATACGAGAAACTGTAGGCATCTGGTCGATGCCCTCTTCTCATCTTATGAAAATGGAACAGCCAACGTCGAGTAAGGTGCACGATACGAGGAACTGCAGGCATCTGGTCGATGCGCTCTTCTCATCTTAGGAAAACGGAACATCCAACGTCGAGCTTCCCAAGCCTAGGCAGAACAACACCAAGAGCTGGAGCTAAAACAAAGAAAAGAAGGCTCAGAAGAGTCAAGACAAGGCCGGAGCCCGACTCAAGCGCGCAGAGGATGACAAGCCAGAAGAGCAAGACGAAGACGAGGGCGAAGCACAAGTCGAAGAAGAGCAACCTCGTAATCGCCGACGCGTCCAAGTTATCCTCGCACGACCAAGTTCCTCCTCGGATGAAGAAGAGGACAACAAAGTCCGCAATTCTCACGAACGCTCCAGCAAGCGACCAAGTGAAAACGGCAGACCAGAAGAGTCGAATGACTTGAGAAACAAGCTCAGGCGAAAGTCGCAGACAATCGACCGTGAGCACAACTCTAAAAACGATCTTCGCTCAATCATCGACGAGTCCAAGGCTAAAAGAGTCAAAGACTCCAATGTTCAACCTCAACTCAAGCCCCGAGTCCTCGACCTTCGTGATCAGCTAAACTCGAAATCAGAAGACCTCAGGATCAAGCTCAGACAGTCGTTCAGTTTCGGCTTCACCGCTTCAAACAATGAAGCGGAATACGAGTCGTTGATCGTAGGACTACGACTCGCTAAGTGGATTGCAAGATGACTCAAGACACGGAGTGCCCACTACGTCGTCTTGGATGGAGAGCTCCATCGATGGACCGCAAATAAAGTACTCTTAAAATGCATCAACGGCGAAGAAACCCATCTTGTCATGGCCGAAACACATGAAGGCGCTGCAGGAAATCACTCTGGAGGTCGAGCACTCGCTCTAAAAGTCAAAATTCTCGGCTTTTGTTGGCCAACGATGAACGCGGATTGCGAAGCATACGCTCAACGATGCTACCAATGCCAGCGACACGCTTCAACAATCCATTCCCCGACAGAGCTGCTACGGACGATGACGGCACCATACCCTTTTATGCGATGGGGAATTGACATAATCGGCCCTATGTCGAGCTCTCGACATAAGAGCTTTGTCCTAGTCCTAACTGACTACTTCACAAAGTGGATCGAGGCGGAAGCAACGGAAAAAGAAGTTCAACGGTTCGTGTGGAGAAACATCATCTGTCGCCAAGGCCTACCTTACGAAAGAGTGACTGACAATGGCTCCCAGTTCATATCGAACAAGTTTCGAGAGTTCTGCGAAAGACGGAGAATCTGACTAAACACATCGAGTCCGTGATACCCGCAGAGCAACGGTCAAGCTGAGGCATCCAACAAGATCATAATCGACGGGTTAAAGAAACGCCTCGACTTGAAAAAAGGATGATGGGCTGATGAACTCGACGGTGTTCTCTGGTCGCATAGAACGACTCCTCGAGGAGCAACGAAATCAACTCCTTTCTCAATGGCCCACGGAGTCGAAGCTATGGCCCCCACCGAAGTAAACGTAACCAGTCTACGTCGGGCAAAAATGCCACAGAACGTCGAGCTTAACAGCGACATGCTGCTCGATGCTTTGGACGCTATCGAAGAACGACGCAACCAAGCCTTGCTCCGCATCCAGAACTATCAACATCAAATCGAGAGCTACTACAACAAAAAGGTCAAGTCTCGACCCCTCGAACTGGGCGATATCGTACTCCGTAAAGTGTTCGAAAACACTAAGGAGCTGAACGCAGGCAAGCTTGGAACTAACGGGGAATGCCCGTACAAGATCGCCCAAGTCATAAAACCAGGAGTCTATCGACTCGATACATCAACATGCGAACCTGTTCCCAGAGCATGGAACTCCATGCATCTCCGAAGATACTACTCTTGAGAATGTATCTAACGATCGAGCGACGGCCAGTTTAGCTCGATCAGACCTCAAAACCAACGAGTGAAAGACAATCAGTCACTTTCACTCGCCTAAAAAAAAACTAGTGAATGCGCATCTACTGCCACTTTCGCTCATCAAAAAGGAACTAAGAATGGCTTGATCCTCTCCCAGAGGTACGTAGGCAGCCTTAACCGGTCCAGCTATAAACAAAAAATCAAAACAAATTCCCTCGACGAGAGGAAGTGCGAATTGTTTTGGCGATGCTTACGCACGAGCACGACCCTGTCTCTCAGACGAACGTACTAGCACTCGCACCCACTAACGAGCATGTCCTGATCAGACACGTGCTCGGGGGACTCCCGGTCGTATCACGGTCCCAGCCGATACGATCGAGACGACGGCTTTCAATCATCTTAGTGGGTTTCAATCATCTTATGATCCTTTAAAGTCAGGTTTGGCCAACCTAATATTCTAGGATTACATTGAGATCGGTTGAGAACCGCTATCGCTCGAAAAACAAATGATTCTCTTCGAAATCAGAAATTTTAACTTTTCGATGACTCAAACTGACGGCACAATGCGTCAAAACTCGATAAACCATCTGATCAGCCTTGAGTGTTACTTCGAGATGCCGACCATATTGCCAGATTAAAAACGTTAAAACCTAAAGTCAGAAACAAAATTCGACGACTCGTCGAAAGACCTTTGGCAGTTCCGAGTCCAAGAAGCCTCGTTTCACGACTAAGCCAAACTTCGTTTGGAAAATTTCTAAGTGCAAAAACAATCATTAGGATTATTGAAGCTTCAAAACAAAAAACAAAGCCACAAAACAAAGAGGTTTGGAGTTACAACAACACAAGACCTCGAAGGGCCAAAAGACAAAAAACTAAGATAGATTACAACAAACATAAAGAGTCAGCCCTCAACACGGTCATGGTCGTCCCCTGAAAGTCGAGGAGCCGGATCAAGAGCATTCTCGACAACTCCCGCGTCGGAAATGGGTGGGTCAGCCTCCAGTTACCTGCTTTCAGGTTCCGCGGGGACTTGGGCAATCGCGTCCTCGCTCCCTCGCTCCCCCCTCTCAACTTATGATGCATTCAAATCTTCCCCTACTCCGGGAGGTGCTCCATCACTGGACTCGTTCTGGACGCTTCTTTCGATCGAAGAATCAGACAACTCGACCAGGTCATCAAGACCGGGTCTCGTTTCTCTTCCTTCGGCGGGGAGGACCGTATCTGCGTCGCCAGGACCGACCTCTCGAGCTGGTGCTTCTTCATCAACAAGAGAGCTTGCTCCTGAGGGAGCTGAACCAGGATCACTCGAAGGAAGTACGGGAGGAACTGTCGATCCGTCGACCAACGGAACCGCCGACCTCTCAGCTGACGGTTCGCCTTGCGACCTGCTTGGAGTCTGAAGGATAGCAGCGGTTCCGGCATCTATCAAACCAGCGTTTGACCCATACGGATCGATCGCCGCCAGGACGTTCTCGTTGAGGAACTTAGACGCTAGAACGAGAGGAGACAGGCAGAGATACTCTTCAGGAATTTCACCCACATCAAGGCCAGCGGCTTCTTCACCATACTCTTTTTCCTGCCCGGCGAATAGATCGATCGACTCCTGAGGGATGTCGATCCCATTCTCCTTAAGCGCCTCAAGACATTTCTTCGTCCCGAATGCTTGACTGTAGAGATACCTCGCGGTGTCGAAATCATCACGACGAGCCTCCCGCTCGCGAATGTTGTTGAAGCGCCTATTGCACGTCGCAATCATCTCAATCTGGACGCAGACCCTCTCAAGGGTAACCTCGTAGCTTCGGGAGTCCCTCAACCGGTTAATCTCATTCAGATGCCTTCAGGCCGTAGCAGCCTTCTCCTTCTCCCAAGCGGCCTTCTCTTCCTCAAGAAAGGCTTTCTCTCGCTCAAGAACTCTGATCTTCTCGCCAGCAGTCTTGATTTTTCCCTTCAGCTCTCCAAACTTCTCCGTGAACTTCGCCTTCTGGGCCTTCTTCCCTGCAAGTAATCGACTCTGCTCTGCCTCAGCCTTCTCGATCACTGCTTTGAACTCACTCGTTTTACGGTTAAGAGCTGAGTCCATCACTCGCACGAGCCTTTCAGCGTTCTTCAACTTGGAGATGGTTTCTTTCAAGGCCGTGTCGTACAGCTCAACGACGTAATTCATGCTACCATCACTCAGCATAAACAAAGATTGAGAGTCAGGACCAGAAGCATTAAAAAGACAGAAGGAGGAAAGCAACCCTTACTAGAACCTTGGTCCTTGCCGCATCGACATAAGCATCCTTGAAGATAAGATCTTTAACCGGCGGCATATCTTTTGCACCGCCTTGGATTTGGCGAACTAACTCGGCGCATTCCTCAGGGGTGTAGGCGAGCGGTGTCTCACCGTCGTATTTGAACTCCACGTGATCAGAGAAATTGACGGGACCTTTCTTTTGAGTAGAGCTGCCTCCGGGTGCTGACGGCGTAGAGCGAGGAGTGGTGAGAAACTTCTGCTTCGCGCCTCCCTTCGGGAGTCTTAGAATGGTCTCGACCGTCGGAACCTCGATCAACAGATGGTTCCCTTCTCCCCCTTTCCAAGGGAACAACCCGAAAACTGCTCAACCCGTCATCAGTCAAAGCCGCGTTACCACGACTCGACTCTTCGTGAACCACGAGCTTTCGATTCTCTGCCCCAACACTCGGTACCGGGTCCTTTTCAGCAGGCTTCTTCTTCTTATCCTTCTTCTTCTTCTTTTGGGGAGGTTCATCCTGATGAACCTCGGCAGCAATTTCCGATGAACCCCCCTGAACCATAGTGATAGATGCGTCAGGAGCCGGTCTCTTCTTTCCTTTCTTCCTAGTCTGCGCCGACTCGTCGACTTATGGCACAAAACTTTCCCTTCAAGGTTCGGAACCGACAGGGTCCGGAACCGGCGATGTTCGAATGACCGCAGGAGGAGACTCCCAGCGATCAACTCCGTCAGGAGTCCTCGACGGCACGTCACTAGACGAGGCACTCAGCCTTTTCCCGATGATTGCACTTAAATCTGGAAGGGCCTTCATCTCTCTTACAGTGGTGATCTTTCTCTGTTCCGCTCTCATGAATAACGAAAACCGACATTTGCGACCAGTCACTAGTGGCAAAAGATCAGATCCCCAATCCTCTGCGAAAGATCGACAAGTAAGAACGATGAAATAACAAAGAAACGCGAGTGAAATAAGAGAAAACTCACTTCGCGAGATCCTGTCGATGACTCGCCGAATCCTTTCCACAGTAATGTTATCCCAACTTTCTTGAGGGAGCAGTGCGAGAGCCCGAGCATTCTCTATAAATTCTTCGGGATAAGCCGCCGTATCCGGAAGATCAACTGCATTCAAAAGAAAACTAGTAAGATCAGGGAAGCAATCAATTGCGAGTTATCAGCAACAATCTACCAAGTTCAGAGTTCCATAAAAAACGAAAGATGTCGCCGGGCGGCTCCTCGAAAGCAAACTCATCCGACTTGACATAGAAATAAAAACGCCGCCAGTTGTTCGACCTGTTGGGATGCCCGACGATAACGTTGTAGTTCGGCCTCATTTGGATCGAGTACAACCCTTCCCCCATTGACTTAAGATACGCCAACTCATCGAAGGCTTGAACGTTCATCGACAAGTCGATCTCTGCCGCCATCACTAACAATGCTACCGGGAGACGAAATGAACCATTTAAGAACTGACTTATCGCCGCATCACGACGCCTCACGTAAGACGTGATGAGCCTAGGGATCGGGAACCAAATCCTGGTCTCATTCTGAAAATAGGATTCGTAAACACATTGGAATCCCACCGGGGGTGACCATGGCCTCTGGGTCTTAGTTGGAATCAGAAAAGTCACCCCTACTCCAACACACTCCCTCAACAGAATCTTCACGCTGCTTGGAGTCAAACGAGTTTCCTCAACATTCTCCCACGATTGTCCCTCCACGACCGGAGGACGTAACAGCCCCGGTGCCAACGTCGGGAGATCTTCGAAAATCCCCTCAGGATGATAGCAGCATGGAACAAAATCAGGAGGAGAAATCTCTCTGTCGTGGGCTCCACCTCGACCATCTCTCGCACAATCTTGCGCAACCGACTCAACGTTTGCCCTTTCCTCGCGAATTAGGCGCGCCGACTCGGCGACCAAGACCCGCTGGGACGTATCCATATTCGTCGTATCCATCATGGCCTCACGATGTATCGCCTCAAAATCAGAAGACAGGGTCGAGTCGACGACTCGTTAGGGGCTCGTCTCCGTCGCCACAGCCTTCCCTTTCTGTTCCTTGGAAAGCCTACCACCCTACGACATGGCAAGTTTCTAGGAATCTATGACTAAAAGGGGTACAGAGAGAAGCAGAGAGAAAGAGAGAGAAAGTACCTGAGTCAGGTGAAGAATGAAGAAAATGAGAGGCGAGAGGGGTATTTATAAGGAAAGACTGCGCACCCCGAGGCGTCATCATTAAACCTAGATGGGCCTATGTAGGCCCATTTAGGTGCGTGAAGTTCACCGGATCTTGTGACGGTTCGACTTCTCAAGGTAAACCGGAACCGGTTTAGACCAAATCCAGCGATTGCAACCAAAGCCAAAGGAAACCGCCGGTTCGAACCAATCCAATGAAACTGTGGGTCATGAGAAAGCGAGTCGTCCGTGTAGTCGAGGAGTCGAGCGGGATCGCGGGTCCAGAACAATTATCTTGTAAACCCTACTTCCAAATTCACTGAGTCGGCTACGTTACTCATCAGCGAACTGGGGGACTTACTGTTGGGTACGGGCCTGACCCTCCCAAAAGGCCCACATGATGATTGTCCTGTCACATGATCAAAACAGATGAGCTCGGCTCGTCGACTCGCGAGCCAGTAGTCGACGAGACTTCGGACTACTTTTAGCCGGCATAGCGAACGACCGTAAGTCTTCGGCTCGACGACTCGGTTCAGCGGCCCGACACCTCGGCCCAATTGTCGAGAAGGCCCGTTAGGTCAAGTCGAATTAGGTCAACAGAAGACCGTCTATAAAAGGAGGAGGAGAGACAACGATGAAGGGATCCGCAAATCACCACACACTTACTTTCGGCTAGAAACTGGGGTTTTACATCTTATTCTCGCAAACTTGTATTCTCCGGCAAACCAGCTTTCGCCGGTTCATTTCCTTGTTTTCCCCTCCTTGTAATACGACTGAGCGTTCACTTGATCTAATAAAACACATCTTTCTATTGACCCACCGACGAGAACTCGTCCTTTTCTCTTTACTAGTTTATTGACAGTCTCGGTTCAAACAAAGAGCGTCGTGCGGTAGTTGAAATAGGGATCGAACTCGTGGATCATGGATTCGTAACGGAGGACGCTGAAGAGACGAGCAATGAAGGCTAGTACGTAGACTAGACCGAGGATGAAGACACGAATCAGTAGCTCTTGCTGCTTTGTTTTCAATTTCAGGGATTTGAAAGAGAGAGCATTGAGCAGATATGGGGTGGTCTTCTTCACCGCCATTGATTCCAATTTCGTGCTCGCGTTGGCGGGCTCTTGTTTGCCTCTCATTGTCTCTACGAGAGGTGTGATCAGAGTCAAGTCATCTCGTCGGGTTGTAATCAAGTTGGGGAAGTGAAGTGAGTTGCATAATATTTCTTACGCTTAAGAAAAGCACTTTATTCACTAATATATAGCCTATCAATTTGCATGATTGAGACCATGATTATTGGTGTCTCTTAGGAGGCTCTTAATGCATTATTAGTATTTAAAAAGAAAAAGAAAAAAAAGGGAATTACCTTAAGCAACGTCGCTTAATTAAGCGATACAAGAGACGCATCTTGTTGGACACGCATCACGTAGCTACGCTTTAGGGAAGAGAATACGAGGGGAGAAAGAAATCATTTTTCATTGACGATGAAAACCGTCGGTTTCTCCTCGACGAAGCCGAGACAATCGTGTGTGCAATCCTCGACGACGAAGCAACAAGGCGGTGGCTGTTCTCGAAAACGACGAAAATCATCAGATGCTGCTCAGTCGAATCGAATCGGCGGTTCCTTTCCTCAACGAAGTGAAGAAAATCGTGGGTTCCTCTCCTCGACGACGAAGCAAATCGGCGGTGGCTCTCCTCGACGACGACGGAAATCGACGTTTGGTGCTCATTAGAATAGAAAGGTAAAGCTCTGAAATTTTATGGGTTTTTTGAATCCTCAATTGGCTCAGTCCAATCGAAAGGTTTATAAATGTTTTAGATTATGTTCTTCTTGTTATTCTCAAGCGGTTTGTAAGTTAATTGTGTGTTCTTTAATTGCAGATGAAAGTCCATTGAAGAGAGATTCATAATCTCTTCAGAGATAATCGTTCTTCTCTGCAAACTGAAGGTTCGATCATCATCATCTGTATTACTTTCAGTTCTTATTGGTTTAGTAGCTTCTCGTTAGTTGGCTTGGTTGAATGATCTAGATTCATGAGAATGAAGAACGGTTTTGTTCAATTTAATATATAAATCCTGTGATTCCTTTTGATATGTTTATGTTCTGTTATAGATTCTTGAGATTGAAGAACGGTTTGATCATTCGGAGTCACTAACGTGGTTCGTCAAACAAAAAGAGGAGAAGAACAACACATGTAATACATTTATGTCTCTTCTGTTCAATTGATTAAAGTCTTGTGATACTGGTTATGATTGAACCTTGGTAATAAATGTTTTATTTAGTGTTAGATTAGGTAATAAATAGAAGTTGATTTGGTAGGTTGTGATGGTTATGTGTAGATAGAAATCGATGTTGTGTTAGTCATGAATGTGTTATAGATATATGTCAAGTCTTTATGTTGGTTGCTCTTCTCTTCTCCTCTATTAAACACATCTCCTTCTTCTTTATCTTATCATCTTTTAAACATTTCTCTTCTCTTCCTTCTTCTCTTTATGCTCGCCTTCTCTTCTTTGAAATTGTCGGGTATGGATTCCTATCCATATAAGAACCACAATTCAAATTTTGTTGACCTTCTAAATAGTCAACAAGAAATTTTCTTCGGTTTAGGACAATAAAGTGGCGAAGTATCTTCATCACAACTGCCTCTTTTTGGTGAAGACTCTCCTGCAGAACGTAAAGAACGAAGGACATGGACACCAACCGAGGACGTAGTGCTCATCAGCTCGTGGTTAAACACGAGCAAAGACACTGTTGTGGGGATTGAGCAGAAGTCTGATGCTTTCTGGAAGAGAATCGCCGCATACTTTGCTGCAAGTCCGAAGCTGGCCAGTTGTGAACACAGGGAGCCAAGTCACTGTAAGCAGCGTTGGCACAAGAACAATGATCTTGTAGGCAAGTTTTGTGGAGCGTATGAAGCTGCAACCAGAGAGAAAAGCAGCGGCCAGAATGAGAATGATGTGCTCAAGCTTGCTCATGAAATCTTCTTCAACAACCATAACAAGACATTTACCCTTGAACATGCATGGAAAAAGCTGCGCAATGACCAGAAATGGTGTGATCTTTCTACTTCTAAAACCGAGAGAAGCTCTAAAAAGAGGAAGTGTGACGAGGGTGCACAGTCATCAACCTCTCAAGAAACTGAAACCAATACTTATATCTTTCTCACAAAGTCATCAAACAAGTTCCAATTTTATTCAAAAATAAATCATAAACACTTTCTACATTTTTATCACATATATGGCATCTTCTTCTCTTAACATTTTCGAGGGAGTGAATGATGAAATTTTTGATCAGTATTTTGATCAATATTTTGATCAACATTTTGATCAAACATTTGAAAAAATTTCCATTGGTGATAATGAAGAAGAAAGGAAAAGAAGGAAAAAAAGAGTTTATATTGAAAGAAATCGTGAAGAAGGCGATCTACGCTTATGGAATGATTATTTCAGTGATGCTCCAACATATCCTGAAAATCTATTCCGACGACGATTTAGAATGAACAAGCCATTGTTCATGCATATTTTTGATCGACTCTCCAATGAAGTTGAATTCTTTCGACAAAAGAAAGATTGTCTCGGAAGGCTTAGTCTCTCCCCACTTCAAAAGTGTACATTAGCCATTCGTCTCTTGGCATATGGTGGTGCGGCTGATACTGTTGACGAATACATCCGACTCGGTGCAACTACTACTCGGTCATGTTTGGAACATTTTGTGGAAGGAATAATATATTTATTCGGCGAGGAGTACCTAAGAAGACCAACACCGGCTGATCTTCAACGTCAACTTGATATTGGTGAACATCGTGGATTTTCCGGGATGATAGGAAGCATCGATTGTATGCATTGGGAGTGGAAGAATTGTCTCACCGCTTAGAAAGTTCAATATTCACGTGGTTCGGGAAAACCCACAATCGTTTTAGAGGCGGTTGCTTCGTATGATCTATGGATATGACATGCGTTTTTTGGACCTCTAGGTACCTTAAATGATATCAATGTTCTTCATCTCTCACCTGTTTTTGATGACTTAATAAAAGGTCAAGCTCCGCAAGTCACTTTCTCTGTCAATGGAAGAGAATATCATTTGGCTTACTATCTCACCGACGGTATTTATCCGAAATGAGCAACTTTTATCCAATCTATTCCAATACCACAAGGTCCGAAAGCGGGTTTATTTGCTCAACATCAATAAGCTGTCCGAAAAGATGTCGAGCGTGCTTTTGGAGTCTTGCAAGCTCGCTTTGCCATTGTTAAAAATCCAGCGGTATTTTGGGATAAAGCCAAAATTGAGAATATTATGAGAGCATGTATCATACTCCATAATATGATAGTAGAAGACGAACGAGATGAATATAATCAATTTGATGTTTCAGAGTTCCAACAAGGAGAAGACACCCGAAGTTCACATGTCGATCTCACGTATTCTACAGATATGCCTACAAATATCGCCAATATGATGGGTGTTCGAACTATAATTCGTGATAAACAAATGCATCAACAACTGAAAGCTGATTTGGTTGAACATATATGGCGTAATTTGGACGTGGTGAAGACAACAACTGAGCTTGGATGTTTCTTTCAAATTATTCTCGTTTAGTTTAGTAATCTTTGTTTTTATGTTTTTTTAATCTATGTTTAAAATGTTATCTTTTATCATTTTTTATTTAATAAATAAATTTTATCTTTAATTAAAAAATTTTTATTATTTTTTTTAAGAACCTCTAAATAAGAGACTACCATTGGAGCCCAAAATCAAGGTGTTTCTTAACTAAGGTTCTTAATTACATTTAACTACTAAAATAATGATTAAGTGACCCAAATGGGTTTGTGGGTTAATCATGCTCTGAGATCGGATACCCCATTCGAATTCAGGTTGAGTATTTTAGTTTTTCGAGTATTTCAGTTTAAAAGTTAACTATCTCTATTGCACAGAAAAAGGATTACTATCCCTTCGAATAATTATCGAGTTCGAATTGATGATGATAACGATATTGATACTAGTAACGGTATGGATTGTGAGCTTGATATAGAGCTGGAGCTTCTAATTATGATGAATGCACTAACTATGGATATAATATCGAAAATAGACCGATTTTAGATCGCTCTTCAGTTCAAATTAACAAAAGCAATTTTTCTTTGCACTATATGAATTCCAAACATTCGTAATATTTAAGTGTAGTCTTTGGTGTATTAATCTTTTTTTGAAAAGGGAGTGTGTGTGAGTTGCTTATTTCAAGAAAAGACTAGATTCACCCGGTTGCACTATATATTATTTGTTATGAAAAATCGAAAATAGCTTTTTATTCCAAATGTCTTAACCGAATTTGATAAAACCATGTGAATATAATTATGTAGAGCCTACTGTTACTATGCATATACATCGACTTCTTTTTTTTTCTTCCTATACAAATGACCTATTCAATCATTTGTAATAGATATCTCTTATTTTTTCTTAGAAATATTCTTTCTCGTAATTCTATATCAATATTCTTTTTCTTGTAGGTATATTTTTTTTCTTTATTTTTTTTCTCGCTATGATAAATTATAAGTATTATTATAACACATTATCATCCCATTCATTCTCTGATACGAAAAAGTTTTATATGTATAATATATAACATCCGGTATACCGCCAATATTTATTACTTATTATTTTGTGGATATTATAATACACATTCATATTTCAGATACAAATAGTATTGTATGGATATTACTGTTATAATCCGGATAATCAATGTATTATCCGGTTATAATATACATTATTAATATTACTGTTTCTTTTGTAATAACAGAAGACCAATCGAGTATGTACACAAGATTAATTTCCAATATCCGGTTAAAACTCACACATACATATTATTCCATTTCTTCTAGTAACCCAACTCGAACATATGATGTATTTTCCGGTTATAAAACACATTTTTAATACGATACAAAATTATTTTCTTGATTTGGAAAGCGAGGAATGATAAACTATTCAGAGGAATAGACAGGGACCCTTTGGAAACTATCCGACATGCTGAATCAGAATGTTATGCTTGGTTTGAAGCAAACATGAAACAAGAAGAAGAAGAACAGACAGTTACAACAACCCCTGACAAGATAGCAAGTTCTGAGAGATGCCTAATAGATGGCTCATGGACACATGACGCATTCTTCAGTGGTTATGGATGGACAATGAAAACCTCAGGAGGAACAACTTAGCTATTGGGAGCAAGAAACCAGCGACGAAGAATCTCACCACTTCATTCGGAACTCGATGCCCTTATATGGGCGATGGAATGCATGCTTCAACTGTCGACGTGTCAGGCTTTTGGCACCGATTGTAAGGATCTAATCTCAATGATTCAAGACCCAGGAGCATGGCCCAACTTCTCCACTGAGTTAGATGAGCTACATAAGCTGAAGAGCAGATTCCCAGACTTCTCGATTTTTTTATTCCTCGTTTTGAAAATGTATCATCTGATTGTTTAGCTAAGATAGCAAGATCCTATCACAAGGACCTGTATTACATTGGCTGTTCTATTCCGGTCTGGTTCTCCAGATCACCTCAAGCTTGAGTAATAGATCAGCCGTTTGACGTCCAAAAAAAAAAAATTTATTTTCTTGATATTAATGTTATAAACCAGATCTGTATTGTCATGTTATAATACACATTCATTAATCTTACTATAGCCATTGTAATAACACAAGACCAACCAAGGATATATTTGTCGCTCAGTGAAGTGTAACAAAAATTATACATATAATCTGACCATTCTAAATACAACATCATTATTTTCAAATAATTTAAACGTTAGCTAACATATTTTACAATTACAAGATTTATAGACTGGTTGTGTTGTTTTGTTTGAAAATTGCATGTACTTTGGAGCAGATTTCATTCATGATGAAAGCAGAATTCATATTTCTATTCAGAGTTCATAAGGTTTCAAAACATGGTTGAAAACCAACTACAGAAGAAGATAAAACAGTTTCAGTGTGATGGAGGTGGAGAGTTCATCAGTAGGCAGTTCCTCACTCATCTCGCTGCTTCTGGAATTCAACAACTGGTGTCGTGTCCACATACTCCGCAACAGAACGGTCTGGCAGAACGGAAGTATAGACATTTAACTGAGTTGGCGCTTACTATGTTGTTTCATAGCAAAGTTCCTTAAGAGCTATGGGTTGAAGCGTTCTTCACTTCTGTGTTTATTGGTAATCTCTTGCCTTCTTCAGTGATGTCAGAAAACAAGAGTCCGTTTGAAGTTCTAAATGGTCACACACCAGCGTATACTGCTCTTCGTGTATTTGGCTGAAAATGCTTTTCGTATCTTCTCCCATACATGACAAACAAATTGGATCCTAAGTCCCTACTATGTGTGTTCTTAGGCTACAATGAGAAGTTTCAAGGATACCGTTGTTATTATCCTCCAACTGGAAAGGTTTTTATTAGCAGGCATGTTTTATTTGACGAACATGACTTTCCTTTTCTAATATGTATAGCAAATATCATCGAGACACCACTTCACCATTACTCTATTCTTGGTGTTCTACTTACATAACCAAGAGTGTTGCTCAAAAGCATGTGATGACTTCTGAAGAAGATCTGATTCCTAGAAAGTACTCAGACAGTTCGACACAAGCTCAGTCTCAGCCCCAACAGTAGCAAGCTTATCAATCTCCAGCTCCAAGCTCAGTTTCTGCATCTTCAGGTCACAGTACTCCAAACATTGGTTCTCCGGAAACAGTTGGTCTACAGGTGCAGGAACATGAATCTCTAGAGGAACAAATAACTCATCCTATGAGAACCAGAGCAAAGGATGGTATTATTAAACCAAATCCTTGTTATGCTTTGGTGACTGTTAAGAGTGATTATACAGAATCAAAGTCAGTGAAAGCAGTCTTGAAAGACCCAAGATGGACAGCTGCTATGGATGTTGAGATGGAAAACATGGAAGAAACAGAAACCTTTGAGCTTGTACCACCAGAGGAAGGTCAAAAACCAGTAGATCGTGGTTGGATCTATAAGAAAAAGTTGAATGCATATGGTACTGTGTTGAAACTCCAAGCAAGACTTGTGGCCAGAGGCAATCAACAGGAAGAAGGATATGATTACATTGAGATATTTAGTCATGTGGTGTGTACATCAACAATCAGAACCGTCCTCCATGTTGCAGTAACAATAGGATGGTCGCTGAAGCAACTAGATGTTCAAAAAATGCATTTTTGCATGGGGATTTAAAGGAAACGGTTTACATGACTCAGCCTCCTGGCTATGAAGATTCAAGCAGACCAGGGTATGTATGCAAACTCAAGAAAGCTATACACGGTTTGAAACATACAACGAGAGCCTGGTTTGACAAGTTCAGTGATTTTCTGCTTGAGTTTGGCTTCGAATGCAGCTTTCCTGATCCATCTCTATTCATTTATCATCAAGGAACATATGTCATATATCTTTTCCTCTATGTTGATGAGATGATTCTGACAAGAAACAACAACACTTTGCTTGGCAAGTTAATGGTGAGTCTTAATACAGTGGTCAGAATGAGGGATATGGGTTCTGTCCACTACTTTCTTGGAATACAAGTCCATCAGGATACTAAAGGTCTGTTTCTGAATCAGTCAAAATATGCAGTGGCCCTTCTTGTTACTGCAGGAATGGCAGATTGCGCCCCCATGTCGACGCCACTTCTTTTAAAGCTTGATTCAGTCACAAGACAAGATGAATTCTTCTCTGAGCCATCTTATTTCTGAAGCATTGAAGGACAGCTGCAGTATCTAACTCTTACAAGGCCGGATCTGCAGTTCTCTGTCAACTATATATGTCAACGTATGCACTCACCTGTCAAGTCTGATTTCCAACTCCTGAAAAGGAGACTTCAGTTTGTTAAGGGAACATTAGAGATGGGCATCAGCATCAAGACTTCAGTGATAGTGATTGGGCCGGTTGTAAGGAGACAAGAAGATTGACTGAAGGGTTATGTACTCTGCTCGGTTTTAATTTGATATCATGGGCATATAAAAGACATGAGACTGTGTCCAAATCCTCAACTGAAGCAGATTATAGAACAATGTCATTAGCTGCGTCTGAAGTTGTGTGGTTGCAGAATCTTCTCAAGGTCATGGGTTTGCAACAACAAGTAACGCCTTTGCTGTTGTGTGACAATCTCTCAGCAGTTTGCATGTCTGTCAATCCTATGTTCCACAAGCAAACAAAGCACTTTGATGTAGACTATCACTATGTCAGGGAAAGAGTGGCGCTCAAGGCTTTAGAGGTTAAACACATGTGTGCTTCATTACAACTAGCAGATGTGTTTACTAAGTCTCTTGCTCAGGAACCGTTCTTCAAACTGCGAGCCAAACTTGGTGTCTCCCTTCCTCTGACTCCAAGTTTGAGGGGGAGTATTAACAACATAAAGCCCATGCTTGATAGATCTCTAAATGAAGCCTCACATCAAACCAAAAAGCCCACAACAAAGATCAACTCTCAGCCCAGTCAATGTGTTTCAGCTAAAGCCAAGGATATGATCAACGTCCAACACAAAAGCATAGTACTACTCCAACGGCTGCAATGTCAGCTCATTGTGTGACCACAACAAATAGATTCGACCGTCTTGGCTCATGTGCTGAGGTGTGCTAGAGGATAAGATCTAGATTGATTATAAATAATGTATGATGTTGGGGGTGATTGATTGGACTGTATGAGCTGACTTTAGCTTTAATATTAATCTACAGCTTTTAAATCACCAATCATGCTTTATCTTGTTTTTAAAAGCTACAGCCAAAAAATAAAAAAGAATGGTTGTAAAAGCCTTATTTTCTAATGTCTCATCTTTTTGGCTGTAGAAAATATATTGTTGTAGTAATCAATTTTAAAGCTACATCACTTAGAGCTAAATCAAAAAATCCTACAGCCTAAATTCTACAGTAAAATTTCTACAGTTACAGTCCAACCACAAAACACTTTCTTCTTCATTTGTTTCTCTGAGATTCAGTCTCCAACGGTCTATTGGATACGATGATGTGGATGGGTTACCGTGAAGATAGCTCGGTGCGAAAGCGCGAATGATTAAGCTTGGATAGGGAGCCGTGGATGGGTTAAGTCTTCTTTAAGAATTCATGATTCTTCTTCTCAATAACACACCCAACCGGAGGTGGCTGGTTTTGTTTCGTTTCTTGCATCTTCTTCACGCATAATATATTAAGGACAGAAAGATCACATCTTCGGTGTGCCAGAGATAAAGTGAGGATAAGAAACCACTTGTTTGATGTTGTTTCTATTAACTGGTTGTTCCTCTCTGTTTCATAATTACATGCCTACCATTCAACAGATTAACAAGAACAGATCCTAATGATAATAACTCGCCTTCATCATGAAGGTGAAGCAAAATGAAATATATCTACATGAAATGCGGTCTTCGTATCTTCAAATATTATTTGTATTTCTCGCCTGCGCACTATTATACATTTCTCTAATGAGAATATACAATTTGAATATGTGGTATTCTCTTACACAAGACCGAGTTTGTACAAATTTGATCTGACCTAAGAGAGGTTTTAGGCGACTTTACAAGCTTATTGGCTTTGGATCTCGGCATAAGTGATTGTAATATATTGTAATATACGTTAATGGCCAAGTTTGATTTGTTTATGCATATTCGTAATGACTAGGTACATAAACCCGTAAGAGAAAAGTTTTTTAACCAAAACTATTATTTTTCTCTTTCAAATCACCTTAACAACTTTAAAATCTACTTGTTCAAAAAAAAAAAAAAAAAAAAAAAAATTTAAAATATCTTATCAAATCACCTAAAAATTTGTATTTGTATTTTTAAAATTTCATCAAAGTCACCCAAATAATTTCAAAACTCACCTAATTAAGTCCCACTACAACTAAAACACCCTAAAATCTTCTATTTAATTTGAAACACCCTAAACTCACCTAATTTGAAACACCCTAAACTCCCTAATTTAATTTGAAACACCGTTAACTAACCACTATTGACGGACCCAAGCAGTCCTGATTGCCTTAATCCTCTATTTAATTTGCCTGCCACCAAACCCCCGTCACTATCATACTCTTAGCAGAGCCAAAAAAACGTTTTGTATTAGGGTCAGATTTTTTTTTCTAATAGGATCAATCTAAATTTTTCTCGGAACAAAAACAAATATATTTAAAAAAATAGTGGGATCAGCTGACCCCACTCTTCTTGCACTACCTTACCTCCGCCCCTGATACTCCTTGTCTTTGACTTGAACTCTTACTCGGATTGGCAGGAGGCCAAAACCAGTGTGACACACCCAACCGGAGGTGGCTGGTGTTGTTTCGTTTCTTGCATCTTCTTCACGCATAATAATGTGTTAAAGACAGAAAGATCACGTCTCGGGGTGCCAGAGATAAAGTGAGGATGTGAAACCACTGTTTTATTTTTGTTTCTATTAACTGGTTATTCCTCTCTGTTTCATAATTAGATGCCTACAATTCAACGGATAAACAAGAACAGATCCTAATAATCATAACTTGCGTTCATCATGAAGGTGAAGCAAAATGAAATATATCTACATGAAATGCGGTCTTCTTATCTTCAAATATTATCTGTATTTCTCGCCTGCACACTATTATACATTCCTCTAATGATAATACACAAACTGCAAATAATAATGTGGTGTCCTCTTACAGAAGAGGGAGTTTGTACAAATTTGATCTGACCTTAGAGGGTTTTTAGGCGACCTTACAAGCTTACTGGCTTTGGATCTCGGCATAAGTGAGTGCAAGGGCACGCTGCAGTTTCCATGGAGACAAAACCTCAACCTCGGCCAAAAACGTGGCTGTGACAGGCCGGTGATCCGATAGCTTAATCTCATTCCTTCTGTAACTAAGAAGCTTCATTCCCTTCCCTTTCCAAATGATGCGGTCACACCTGATCCACACACATTCACTTTTTTACCTTTCTGTGCGTTAAACAAAAATATGTTGTAACATAGTGTGTGAAAAGAGTACCAGGCCGGTCTACGTTTTCCTGATTCCGGGTCATCTCCAATGTAGTTTTCTGAGTCAATTTCGTATTTGTATGTCGGTGGAAAACATAAAACCCCCTCTGACCATCCTTCGAATACATTGCCTTTTCTCATTTCGTTTGAAAGCTACCAAATAATAAGACATATCAAAGGTTTAATACAATACGTAACCTTCAAAAAACATAAACATTAGGACTCTGTGATTTAAAATTTATGTAAACAAATGCAATAAACGTACCTGGTCATTCTCAAGTAACCTCTGCCATTCCTTTCTTGCAATAAGCTCGTGTGTCTTCTCATACGACAAGTTAATCCGATAGTTCAGATCTCCCAGCCAGATTACTCTTCTACAAAAGCTTCATCTGGTTATGTCCATAAACTAAGAGAGAGAGAGATTGTATCAACCGAGAAATAAAACGTACTCATGATCACGGATGCTTCTTGGAAGAACACTGGCACTTGAAGAATGGGGATGAAACAGCGTTCTTCTGTGAATTTCACGTACATCATCGTTTCTTTTCTGGTGATCTGTATCCTTTTCCCCTGATGACAGATGTGAGCACAGGAAACAAAACGGTGTATGATAGATTGACATGCTCACAGATACAGATCCCTGTAAGTGACACCACGAGAAACCGTTAAGTTATTGCTAACTTAGGAATAAATTATTAAGAGCCAAGTAATTATTAAGAGAAATCAAGACCTTGTTACCAATGTATCCCATAATACCAACACCAACAGTGGACACACTAAGGTTGCTTATGTGCTTGCGCAAGCTCCTCCGAACCCAGACGGTGAGAAACACTCCGACCATCTGTTTGCTCACGATCCTTACATACGCTGGTTTTCTCAGATTCAGTGACTTGAAGGCACCACCACGTCTTTCCAAGACATATTGATTGAGCAGCTTTAAAGGAGGTTCTGGCCAGCTCAGACCAACTCTTTCATTGTAACTAAACCTTTCATCCCTTTGGGAATCACTATTAATTTGCATTGATGGTGATGCGTTGTCATTGGTGGAATCCAAAACTTCTATGTTAGTAAGTGATTCTTCACTTACGATATCGTGTACGTTGTGAGAGACCTCTTTGTATGGCTTAAACATTGAGGGAGAGGGAGGATCACTGTGACATAGAATCTTGGGCTTTCTAGGTCGAACTCGGTCTAAAGCATCACGTATGATGTTCTCCCATTCAGAAGCAGGCTGGGCATCCTCAATACCAAAAATGTTTCCAGCATTTAAGGGAACGATTTCCTGAAGACTGAAAATGAAACTGAATACATAACTGACTCACCATTTGTAATTAAATTAAAGTGAAAGACATGAGAGCCAAAAAAAAAAAAAAAAAAAAAAAAAA
>NC_027752.1:27969344-27975102 GCF_000695525.1 Brassica oleracea var. oleracea
AAAAAAAAAAAAAAAAAAAAACAATACCCAAGAACATAAATGTCGGCAGGTTCAAGAGTGTCAAGCCAACCATCGATATCCAAGTCAGCAGGTGGAACTCTTCCTCCAACATTCCATGTCCCGGCACAGATTCTGGCTACATCAAAACCACATAACACACCAGGGGGACTCACTAAGCAACAAAAGAAGCTGTTTTTGCACAGATGAAAAAGCAGAGAAATGAAAAGACCTGACTGCTTGTGTGTCAATATACTGAACCCTGAAAGTTTCTGAATTGCGTCTTCTAAGCTTCGGACAATCTGAGATTAAGTCTCAGGTATAAGCAAAAGGAATCTGAATATACAATTGAGAGAGCTGAGAGTTATCAACAATACCATCAGTATCATCATCATCTTTGGTGGCACCAGAGCTACGTGGATCAAAATCTGTTACACCAGGTTCAGTTTCAGCCACATTAAATCATTTTTTTTTTAAAAAGAAATAATTTATAGATATGAGGTTTGACCTTGGCTGCCGGAAAGGGAGAGTCTGTCGTCGTCAGTATCGGCGCTATAATCGGAATCAAAGGAAGAAACGTTGAGCCATTTGCGAATGACAAGACGTGCCCAGTAGAGCTGGAGACAGGAGAAGGCTGAGCAGCATATCGTCGCCCAATTCATCTGCAATTATCATTTCACAAAATCGGAAAATAGAAACACCTATTCTAACGAAACGAAAGAAGGGAGAAGATGGATGAGATCAGCACACCTCTGCTCGCCGCGACTGTGATCCTACTACCGCCATATATTCTGGTCTGGTCGCGTCTGTATAATCAAAAACCCAAATGAGCCAGAGAAGAAGAAGAAGAGGTTGCAAGAAGAAAAAATGACTTCACGACCTTCGGTGGGAGTCAGATTGACATCTTGACATTTTGTTATCTTATGTTCTAACCGGCCAAATTGATTATACTCCGGTTTATAATTGTTTCAGAAAACGTCGGTTAGGATTTGATTGGTTTTGTTATTAACATCTGTATTGTTAAATTAAAACTGAACCCGCTCAAATGTTTGTTTTTACTTTTCTATTAATAAATTATTATTTTTAAACATTAGTGGTATATATTTTTAACGTTAATCATATATTTAAATTTTTATATAACTATTTCAAATACAATAAATTTATAATTTACATGTTATAATTAATCAATTGTTTAAAACCGTATGTATTTTCAATTCTTATTAGTGGTATATATATATATTTTTTTTTTCTTTTATGACAAAAAAAAATTGTATTTTCATTTAGTTATCAAGCAAATTAATATATTCATGAGAAAACATACGTGAAAATTATTTTGTATTTAATTTATGCAAAATTATTGAAAATATTTAAATATAATTTCGAAAATGAAGATCTTGTAAAAATCTTTTAAAATAGTTTTGTTAGAATTTTAAAATAAATATATTTATATTTAAAATAAAAAGATATAAAAGGATATTATGATTAAAGTATTTTAAAGACTCTATGTATTATTAGTCTTAATAAAATACATTTAATAAGTTTTCTAAGTGATAGTCCAAATTAAAAATAAAAATCACACATGAAAGAAGTCATGACTTCTATTTTAATATATAAGATTACCTTTAAAAATAACCATTCATTCACTATAATAATTACAATTTGTACCACTTATTTCATAATTATTAATTAATTAACAATAAATCATTTATTTTCTTAGATTATCCTCTAACTAAACTTACCATTATTGCTTAATCGAAATATTCTATAATCAAGGTTTACAATAAGTCCAAATTAAAAATAAAAATCACACATGAAAGAAGTCATGACTTCTATTTTAATATATAAGATTACCTTTAAAAATAACCATTCATTCACTATAATAATTACAATTTGTACCACTTATTTCATAATTATTAATTAATTAACAATAAATCATTTATTTTCTTAGATTATCCTCTAACTAAACTTACCATTATTGCTTAATCGAAATATTCTATAATCAAGGTTTACAATAAAATTAAACAGAATTTTTTTTAGTATGACATCAAAACTTTAAATACTATATTTTCATGTATACTAATAATTCATTTCACATACAAAATATAACTATAAATGTTTTCTTAAAACATATAAAGTCATTTTTCAAATATATGTTAAATAGTTTGATGACTAATATAACTCACACACACACACACACATATATATATATATATATATATATATATATATATATTTGTATGATAAGATATATAGACATTTCTAATTTTATGATTAATATTATTCGCACATATATATTTGAATTATAAGAATACAATAATTAATTTTTAATCTGATTATTCTCTTACCAAACTTAATATTATCTTCTAACCAGATTATTCTCTAACCAATTTTTACATATATTCTATTAAAATTGAAGTACAATCTTTAAATTTTGTATATTCATGTATATTATTATTTCATTTCACATACAAAATATAAATATTTTTTGAAAAAAATATAAAGTCATTTTTTCAAATATATATTAAATAGTTTGATGACTAATATAACTCACGCATATATATATTTGAATGATAAGATATATAGACATTTCTAATTTGATGATTAATATTATTCACACATATATATTGGAATTATAAGAATACAATAATTAATTTTAAATCAAATTATTCTCTTACCAAACTTAATATTATCTTCTAATCAGATTATTCTCTAACCAATTTTTTTTTTGTCGACTTCTCTAACCAATTTTTACATATCTTATATATTAAAACAGAAGTCACAATCTTGATTCATGTGTGATTTTTTTAAAAATGGACCTAATGAACTTATTCATAGAAATTCATGTTACATTTAATATCTAATCTAATCATTTAAATTTTGGGCCTACCATAAATTTTTATTGGGCTATCAATAATTAGATTTAAACAATAGATGATCTATTGGATTTATAGATAGTATAAATTAAATAGATATAATTTAATGTTGTAATATTATACCTCTATATGCTAAATATTTAAATATTTGTCGATGTTAACTTTTAACATTGTAAATATTTTTTTAAATAAAAAAAATCATATTATCTAACAATGATTAATCTTTACTACCTTAAACCAATGAAAACAAATTTTAAACTATGTAGTTTATTTTAAAGATTAAACAAAAGCTAAATGTTTAATTATTTACTCGATAATATAAATCTATGAAGCGAAAAGTTTAATTTTTTAAAAACTTTCTAAATTTGTGAAATGTTACAATATCTTTGAATATGACAATAAACAATATTTTACTAATCTTTATATATATAGTTACGATTTTAATAATGAAATAATAATCTGAAAATATATGTATAGAAGAAGATACAAATACATGTGAAAGTTTGAAACAATCTATTTAATGAAAAAAATATACAGTTAATTTATTATGTTTTAAAAATTGATAGACACATATATATTATAATATATACCAATTTAGAATTGAAAACAAAATATTTATATAAAAATAAGTGAAAACAAAAATATGCGCGGTTGCGCGGGTCGAGATCTAGTATTCTATTAAAATTGAAGTACAAACTTTAAATTTTATATATTCATGTATATTATTATCTCATTTCACATACAAAATATAAATATTTTTTGAAAAAAATATAAAGTCATTTTTTCAAATATATGTTAAATAGTTTGATGACTAATATAACTCTATATATATATATTTATATTTATATTTGAATGATAAGATATTTACACATTTCTAAACACAACAATTTAATAGTCGCATTTGTACTGTATAACATGATCATGTTATACAGTACAAATGCAACTACTAAATTGTCGTGTTTAGAAATGTCTATATATCTATCGTAACGCAATATATCTAATATAACTCTCTCTCTCTCTCTCTCTCTCTCTCTCTCTCTCTCTCTCTTGTCAAGAACATATCTGTTAAGAAACAGACTGAACCAGATCTCTGGAAGCAAACCTATCTTCAGGTACTATACTCTCTCACTCTATCTCTCTGTATATTGCTTATTAGCTTGTGAAAATGTTAGAATTCTGATTAATTTTCCTTAATTGAATCAATGAATGTACAATAGTTATATATACTACTTTGTTATAGGTGACTAATATCTTTCCTATATTACACGAGAGTATCTCTGATGGTTACAAACATAATAAAAATATGTGAGCATATTCTTTTACCCTCCCTCAATTTGATTGACGGAGTTTCAAGCGGTTAAACTGTTTCAAAAGAAATTGAATATCGATGATTAGAGCTCTTTAGTGAAAATTTATGCGTACTAATAAGCCACCAGTACATAAAAACTGTAACATGTCCAACCGCAACTATTTCACAGAAGAAGTGCAAGTCAAGCTCGACATGCCTTGTTTGCTGGTGCCCAACTAGATTGGACGCAAGATTAACATAAACTAACATTGTCACATAAGGCGAGAGTCACCTTAGATATTGGGAGATGAAATTCAAACAACAACTTTTGAATCCATCATGCTTATGCCATAATGTTGGTAACTCTTATGTGCTTTTCTGCAACGATGGAATGAGAGACAATCTGCTGGCCTTCTGAGTACCAAGAAATCAAGTTTTCTCTGACATACACTCATTAACCCGATGTAGACCATACTCTTGTTAGGGTAGCCAGCCCAATTAGCATCCAAATATGATGTAATTGTATTATATAGCTGTAGATCATGATATTTTGTTCCTTAAATGTAACGAATTATTCTCTTCAGTGCATTATAATGTTATACACTTGGATCATGCATGAATAAACATACTTGTTGCATTGAGTAAGAGATGTTTGGTCTTGTAAATGTGAGATACGTAGTGCCTTAGATATTGTCACATAAGGCGAGAGTCACCTTAAATATTGGGAGATGAAATTCAAACAACAACTTTTGAATCCATCACGCTTATACCATAATGTTGGTAACTCTTCTGAGCTTTTCTGCAGCGATGGAATGAGAGACAATCTGCTGGCCTTCTGAGTACCAAGAAATCAAGTTTTCTCTGACATACACTCATTAACCCGATGTAGACCATACTCTTGTTAGGGTAGCCCCAATTAGCATTCAAATATGATGTAATTGTATTATATAGTTGTAGGCCATGATATTTTGTTCCTTAAATGTAACGAATTATTCTCTTCAGTGCATTATAATGTTGTACACTTGGATCATGCATGAATAAACATACTTGTTGCATTGCGTAAGAGATGTTTGGTCTTGTAAATGTGAGATACGTAGTGCCCCTGCCACTTTTTTTATTGTGTTAGATTTTTTATTTGATCTCCTCTTTTTCTCGATAGTTTAGAGTTCACATCCACAAATTGAAACCGGATTGTACTCTATCATACCGGCTTGTTCGATTATCTCATTTGCATAATATTTCTGAGAGCATTGTTCTGGAGGCACTGTAATCCACACTGCCTCCAAGGAAGTATTGTAGCCTTCCTATGTTTGACATTGGAAACTTCCACTTGAGTTTTTCTGTTAATTGGTGAAGGAGAGCTTGAAAGGAACTAGTTAAGATGACATAATCTATGTAGGGTAGGGAAGAAGGTAAGAAAAGTTCATGCATTTTTTATACACAAACAAAGACTCGTTAAATTTGCTAGTAAAGCTCATTCCTTTAAGATAGTGACTGAAGCGAGCGTTCCACGCCCTGGAGGTTTGTTTAAGGCCATAAAGAGCCTTATCCAACTTCCAAACATAGTGAGAATTCGTTTTTTCATCAAAACTTGGGGGGG
>NC_027752.1:27975226-27985831 GCF_000695525.1 Brassica oleracea var. oleracea
CAAGAAAGAATTCTTAACGCCGAGCTTTTTAAATTTCACATCCTCTGCTCAATGCTGCGTTCAACACCGTTTGAACAGATTCTCGTTTCACCACCGAAGAGGATGTCTCGTTGAAATAAGTCTTAACTTCTTGAATTTTTCCATTTGCTACAAAACTCGCTTTATATCATGTCAAACTTGCATCTGCATAATGTTTATGCTTAAAACCACAGTGAGTTAATAATGTTAACACCATGAGGCTGAGATACTAGCCTCCAAGTCTTATTTTTAATCTATACACCGTACTCATCAAACAGGGACGGATTCCGATTCGGATCATCTAAATCTTTTTGTTTTGTTTTTGGGAACCTAGACACAGAAGACGCCAAAAGAGTAAACATTTTCTATCTTCAAAGTCATTCTAGCATGTTGCAGATTGACATTTCGAGTAGTTCGGTTTGGCGATGAAGGTGAAGCAAGAATGAGAGGAGAAAAGTACTCGGTGGAAGACGAGCAGTGTTTACGGGTACATGATTTTAAAAAATATACATGAAAATATGTGGTTGATCATCAAAACTATCCAAGAAAGAATAAGGATTGTTGTCTTTGGTTTGTTTTTGAGCTGCATGGAAGGTGTTTTCGTCAAAGATCACATGACGGGAAATGATTATGTGATTTGTCTTCAGGTCGAGGAACTGGTAACCTCTATAATGAAGATGATAACCAAGGATTCATGGACTTGAGCAAGAAGAAAGTTTGTGGGCTGTGGAATGATTAACAATTGAGGAAGCAAAGTGAGTCAAACATGCGGACGTGATCATTAGTTAGAGATCGAACAAAGAAAAGAAAGAAAGGAGTTTGGTTCTTTATGGATGATGATGGCAAGATGTTCAGAACATGAGTTATAATGTGGAGTGCTTCAACCCAATATAAAGGGGTCATTTGAGCTTGAAAGAGGAGCGACCTGATTGCATTGTTTATGGTTCTTATCATCCTGTCAGATTTTTCATTTTGTTGAGAGGTACGAGAGCATGAAAATCTTGACGAAATGCCATGATTTTCAAAGTGTTACATGAGTTGGGAATTGTTGTATCTCCATCATTGTTGCATTGGAAACTTTTGATGTTGTAGTTGAAATGCTTTTTCACAAAAGAAGAAAAGTGTAAAATTTTTGAATAAACATCACATTTTTCGAATAGGGTATACCAAAAGATAGGATGAAAAACCATCAATTAAAACAACATATATTTCATGCTGCTCAAACTCAAAAATGGATAAGTGTAAATATCTGAATAGATTAGATCAAAAGGCTTAGAACTTTTAATAATAGGCTTTTGGAATGGAAGTTTAATCACTACAAGGCAAGCCTACATTCCTTGTTAATTCGTCGTAATAGGGAGTTACGACGAATTAACAAGGAATAGCGTTTCGTTGTAAAATGTTTGTCGTAATGGAGGTTTCGTCGTAACTTCCGTGTAAACGTTACAACAAATAATATTCGTCGTAAAAGACAAGCAATAGATCATCGTAATGTCCATGTTAAGTTTCGTTTTAATGATTCCTTGTAATGTCCTTGTAACATTTACGAATACTTTACAAGTCTTGCCTTGTAAACACCTCGTAACTATTATGAGGATTTAACAAGTCATTCCTTGTAAATTCATTGTAACATTTACGAGGACTTTACAAGTCTTGCCTTGTAAACACCTCGTAACTATTACGAGGATTTAACAAGGAATATTCATTGTTGTTTATATAATTATATTATTATTATATATAATATTACGAAATATTCGAAATTAAAAATATTTTATTTATAAAACGAAAAAATTAAAATTTTATAATTTTTTTTAAAAAACTATATAAAAGTCATAATACAAAATGAAACAAAATATTTAAATTTATAATACAAAACGAAAGAAAATAAAAAAGCTACGGGTTGGGGTGGGTGCTCGGTTTCGGAGTGTCTCGATCCGTGGATTTGAGAAGAGGTCATTGCATCCAGAAATCCGCTCGTCTGGCGTTCAATGCTTTCTGCATAAGCGGGTTTCCCACCGCCATAAAGTCGAGCAGATCCTCAAGGGAGTCCAAGTGAACCTGTTGGACATATTCATTCGAGCCTGTTTCCGAGAAGTCTCCTCATCCTGCCTCGAAAAGTATGACAAATTCGCTCTTGCGACTTCGTTGACGGAGCATATTCCAACCGTCCGTCCCTTCTTTCTAGGAGCCACTTAAAAAATATATTAATATAATTATATAAAAATAATCAAATAAACGAAATATATTTTACAATTTTACCTCTTCAAAGATCCTGTCGATATTTTTTGTTGTCAATTTGACTGGTAATCCATCGGGAGACTGATGGGTTAGTTTCATCTTCGCCTCTTCAACCCGAGCAGCCACTTCGTGAAAGAGTTTCTCAGATGCAGGATCTACAAAAACCACGTCTGATGTGGTTTGAGTAATCTTGAATAGATCTGACAGAGATGGTAAGACTCACGTCTTCTCAGCGTACAAACAGAAACAATAAATTAAATTAAATATTAAAATTAAAATGAATTAATAAATATAAGATTAAAGGAATAAAATTAAATATTTAAAAGAAAACTTACAACTTCTTGACGAATCCTGGGTGTGGGATTTTTGATCCCATCTTTATCCACCGTTCTTCGGGAAAGGGAGCACGAGTTGGCCTTACGGATCGAGGAGAGTAGCTTCCAATAGGCGATGAGGCCATCCCATGCATCCTTCGTGATCTCGGTGGGCTTCCCCTCATAACCATAGATCTACTATTTGTCCTTCCAAAGCTGACATGCTTGCAAAATCAACTTTGTGTATCGATGCTACTCTTCTGTATTGAACTCCCAGCTTTTAATCAAATGTTGTTGTTCAGAAGAAGAAATAATCATATGAATCCAAAAACGGTTGTTAGTTCATAAGTTAATTATAGACATCATAATAAATAATATGCAAAATTATTTCCTACAGCACACAATCGATCAATACAGAAAACTGTCATCGATCACTTTAAACATGTATGTAACCATCAGAATTATTCCTTACAACACTTAAGTGATCAATGCAAGAAATTACCGTCGGCCAGTTTGAACATATAGAAACAATTACTTAATTTTAACATCATAGAAAAGATTGTGCTTGTCTATTTCAGTGGCAAAGGAGCATCGCGACTGTAATTTTGCTTTGGACCTTAGTGAATTCTTTGATTTGTGTGTTTTATTCCCGCATTGTATATAATTTCATAAATAAACTTTCAAGTTTTTCTTAATCTTTCATAACCTTGAAACAAATAATTTTCTGAATATTTACCGGGAAAATTACATGATTACCACTTTCATTATACTACTTTTCATTTTTACCATTACAAAAGAGACATTTTTAAAAATATCTTATTCACTAAATGACAAAAACTCTTATGTCATTGTTCTTTATATATATAATAAATAAATATTTAAATAAATAAAAATATTAAAAAATAAAAAAATAATTTTTTTAATTTTTTTTCGAATTATACTATTTCGAAATTCAAACCCTAAATCCTAAAACTCAACACTAAACCCTAAACAATAAATCCTAAACCCTACTTTTTATTTAAATATGAACCCTAAACCATAAACCATCAATCATAAACCCTACTTTTTTTTGAAATACGAAACCTAAACCCTGAAACATCAACTCTAAACCCTAGACCCCGAAACATCAACTCTAAACCCTAAACCCTAAACCTTCGACTCTAAACCCTAAATTCTAAACCCTAAACTTCAACTCTAAACCCTAAACAATCAACGCTAAACCCTAAACTATCAACACTAAACCCTAAACCCTAAACCCTAAAAAGTAAACTTTAAACCCTAACCCCTAAAAATTAACCATAAACTCTAAAACATCAACCCTAAACCCTAAACCCTAAATCTTCAACTCTAAACCCTAAACTCTAAACCCTAAACCCTTAACCCTAAACCCTAAAACCCTAGAGTTGATGATTTAGGGTTTGGATTTGAAGGTTTAGGGTTTTAGGGTTTAGGGTTTACGTTTAGGGTTTAGAGTTGATGTTTTAGGGTTTAGATTTGAAGGTTTAGGGTTTAGGGTTTGAATTTTAGAAAATATAGGGTTTATTGTTTAGGGTTTAAGTTTAGGGTTTAGAGTTGAAGTTTTAGGGTTTAGATTTGAAGCTTTAGAGTTTAGGGTTTAGAGTTGATTTTTCGGGGTTTAGGGTTTATAGTTGATATTTCATGGTTTAGGGTTTAGAGTTGATGATTTAGGGTTTAGAATTGATGTTCTAAGTTTAGATTAGTTAACTATATGTTTTTTTTTGTAGAAGTTAATCAAAAAGTTATAAATGTTTTTTACTCTTCATTAAAGATGAAGGTAAAAGTGGTTAGTGTAAACGTAAAAATTGGTATTTTGAAAATGATATTTTTGGCCATTTTTCATATTTACCCTAGAAAAGATAGATGGTTTAGTAGTAATAAAATATGTGTCTGACATAAGGAAAACAGGTGTCAAACAAATGTTAGTTTACAAGTATGTTAGCTCGAGCAGCCAATTATTCAGCGGCCGGGTTAAAGCAATTGCTTTCGGAGCGTGCATGAAGACAAATTAATTACACTTATCATAAGCTTATTTAATTATTAGTAGCCCTCTTAGTATGTTCACTGAAGTCTCTTATCGCGGTTTACAAAATGGTTTCGAATTCGATCATAGTACCTTGGTAATTTTCATGAATTTCCAATTAAATATAAATTAACAATAATAGACATATTCGTTAATTATTCTGTAGTAATTAGTTTATGTCTCATAATTTCGGAGAGAGATGGACACAAAATAAGTCCGAAAATGGCCAATTTTGACTCCAATTTTGACTCCAACAATTTCAGTCATGCCAAATACAACTTGAACAAATGGTCAGTGCCTAATACGATTCCAATTCAATTCTTATTCAAAAGTATTACCTAAACTTCTTAAAATATGCATAAATCTTTATTGACTCTAACAGAAGTTCGTCAACCGTTAACAACATCGTCGTTTTGATCTATAAAAAAAATTCATTCCGTGACTCGAACCCACGCTATAATACCCTTTAAAAAGGGAACATTAACCACTAGACACAATAACCACTAAAATAAAGTAACTTTTTGAAATATTATTACAAATTTGAAATTATATTAGTTACTGTAAATATTCATCTTATCCGGTGAAAACTTTGGTGACGATTTTTTCTGATTTATATAAATACATTAACATGTGTTTTACTTATCATATCTTTGATAAACTTATATCTTACTAAAATATAAATAATAAAATATTTATAATTATACAAAATTAAATATACACTTAAAACTTTGAAGCTATTTATAAAATTTTCTTATATAAATTATTTTGAATTTTTAAACTTAAGTGGCATTTTTTTTTCAAAATATTAGACATATTAAAAAATTACTAAAATATATAAAAACATAAATATATAGTATATTATATTAATTTTGAAGAAAAAAATTACCATTCAAGGTTTCAAAATCTAAAACAATTTATATAAAAAACTTATAAATTGTTTTAAAGTTTAAGTTTTTTTTAATTTCGTATAATTCAGAAACTATTTTATCTTGTTAACGATTGATTAATTTCTGTTATAGTCAATATTGATTTAGGCACATTTTAAGAAGGTCAAGAAGAGATGAGGTCGTATATGGTACTGGCCATTTCTTGAAGTCGTATTTGGCATGACTGAAATTGTTGGGGTTGAAATTGGCATTTTTCCCCAAAATAAGTATTTGCTATTTGGTTTACCTTGTTGTACATGTAATAAAATTTTGGATTTGTATTTGACTTATCAAAAATGAGTATTTACTCAAGAATGGTTTATTTGTTTCACCATGCTAGTTGTTATTTTCAAGTACTTATTTGTAAAATATTTAAAATATTTAAAATTAATTTATTATATTATTATATACTTTATCCGTTTTTATGGCAACACAAATATATATATATAGATAAATACTTTATATGTTTTAAAAAGATATGTGTTTTAAAATATCCACAAATATTAATAAAATATATTAAAATTTAGTAGTAAATGCATTATGTAGTGATTAACTAATTCTCATAACTTTTCGCCAAAAAAAATTTAATAAACACAATTAATTTTGTTAAAGTTTACAATTTAACAATATTATTTAATAAAAAGTCTATTAAAATGTAAAGAAGTGTATCTTTTAGAAACAAATTTCTTTTTCTAAAACGTAGATTTTTTTTTATAACAGATGAAGTAATATTTTATATTTTAACATAAGAGTTCGTTTTTTGATTCTACTAAAAAAACATGAGAGTTATCTAAACCAAATACTTGTGTCTGTTATAAAGAAAAATGAGCAAAATACACGAACTTCTCGATATGAGATCATATTGTTCACTTCTGAAAATAACAAACTATTTTCTATGCACTTCTCAAAAATACATTGTCTTCTTAATGTCTAATTGTCTTTTTCTAAATACAACTTAAACAATAAAATCTATCAAAATTTTATATATTTATAAATATTTAGTATTTGTTACTTGGTTTGTTCTTACAAATATCAAAATCTACTCTTTTATATCTTATTTAATAACGACGATATTTTGAAAAAATCAAATGGATAAAAATGAAAATAGTATATATCGAGTAATGTGTATTCATGTCGAGTCCCGATGTCTGATATAGGTTCTTAAAAAAGGCTCTGAATGGTAAAACCGGATTGAGCGGTACGAAATAAACCGATTAGATACAGCAATACGATTTAATTTGTATTTATATACAAGAAACGCATATTGTAGAACAATTTTGCTTCATCTAAAATAAACGATTCAAAACAATATATGAAAGAATGACATGGATAATGAAGAGTGTAATTAAGTGATACATATATTTTTATATCTATAAACTAAAAATTCAGTGATACTAATATAATTTATATTTAATAATTGCATATATGCTATTTCGTATTTAATAATTTAAGATCTATAAATAACTTTTACTGTTTTATTTTCTCTAGTTATCTGACCTCAACTTTTATCTTTCCCTTTGTTTTCAGCTACGGTACTGTAATAAATTGTCCCACCCTCTCTTTTAATTTTAGGTTATTTTTATTTTATTTTTTTAATGACTGCAAATATAAATTAGTTTATCAAATGATGAGTTTAATAACACTGCATTTTTAAAGATATCATATCTGAATAATTTTGGATTTGTCACTTTAATGCAAATTACTTCAAATCACGAGTACACAGTTTAGACTAAAACTGTAAAAATAAACAAAAATTAAATTGAAAATTTATCCTAAACATATGAATTTTGTTTTTAATTTATGTATAAACTAAACCTAAACATAAAATAAGTGAGATTTTAGAGCTAGTTAAAAAGAATAGAATTTAAAATATGGTGCAAAAGGAGATTCAAACGAAGGTTAAAGGTATTATGAGACGAATTTTTTACCAATTTGAGTAGCTAAATTTACAATTTCTAGACGATCTCTTCCCCTTTTTTCTTTAATCTCTTTTTAAGAAAAGTTTCAGTTTTCTTATGATCTCGGCCCCTTCGGCTCCAAGTGCTCTCTGGCAACGGTCGTGAGAGACCCACTCTTTTTCCTCTTGGTTAGGCTGGTGCTTCATCTTCGGGTCAAATGGTCATTTTCTCTGTTTGATTTGGCGGTGCTCTTGTATCTCGGTGTGTCTCTGATGGTGTCCTAGTAGTAGTTTTGGAGATGCGATCATGCATGCACAAATCTTTAGAGGAAGGGGTCCGATGTGTGCTTCCTCTTGGCTGATATATAATCTATTACAATTATTAAGAAAAATATAAATTGCTATCAAATAATTATTTTTAGTTATTAATAAATAATTTTAAAATTATTATTTTTACAGTTAGTATCAACACTAATTTTACACTTCTTTTATTAATTAAATAATTTTTAGTATCATGTTCATCATCAAATACTCTTTTAAAAATATTTTCAAATAAAATTTTACAATTCTCTTTTGGTTAGGACTTAAAAATATAATACAAATTTCTTTTGTTTAGGATTTTTTTTATAAAAAAGGAAATAAATATCAAATATTCTTTTACAGTTTTTTAGGATTTTAGAAAAGGAAATTAATATTGCATAATCATTTACAATTATATTTTTCTAGGATTTAGAAAAATAAAACTTCTATCAAATAATTATTTCCAGTTTATATTAGCTATTTTTAAAAGTTTCCATTTTTAAAATTCGGTTTTTTCAATATCACTAATATTTTTACAATTTTTTCGCGTTAATTAAATAACTGTTACTATCATGTTTATCATTAATTTTTAAGTAAAAATTACTATTAAATAAAATTTTACAATTCTTTCTGGTGAGGATTTAAAAAAAGATAAAAAAATATTAGTTGGTTAAGATTAGAAAAGAATTTTTTTTTAGAAATCTCTTTTATTTAGGATTTTAGGAAAAGAAAAAGTTATTTTCACACAACGGCAGTTTTTATTGACACATTCACAATCTATTTTTTTTAAATTGACACATGTCACAATCATATCAGGTGAAATATTTGAAGTTAATTTTGGTTTATTTTTTTTAACACAAAAGTATTAAAAAACAAAGTTAGTTAATTATAAGAAAAATAAGATTATATTTACATTTTTATTTTATTTATACTTTTAAAAAGGAAATTAATAATTTTAAAATTAAATTTTCTTTTAGATTTTTATACAACTATTTTATTTTTAATAGAAAAAATTATGTTTAGTTATTTATATATTTTGTCTTATACATACAAACACATATTCATCATATTCACACATACTCATGTACGACAGCAACATCAAAATTAAAAGTTATGTTATAAAAAAGTTGAGTTGTATCAACAAATTAAAAGAAAATACTCAGGTGATACTTTTCATGTAACTATTATTGTGTTTTGTAAAAATAATATGCGGAAGTTTAAACCTAAATATATGTGTGAAATATTTGTAGCTATTTTTGGTCATAATTGTTTGACATACAATTATCTATTAAAATGAAAGTTACTTACTTATAAGAAAATAGTAAGAGTACTTTTACAATTTTCTTCTAATTTAAAAAGTAATGTTATTTATTTAAAAATTAGGTTTTTTCAAAGAAAATAATAAGAGTACTCTTACAATTCTCATGATTGTTACTAAATTCGTTTTTTCAATATCACTAATATTTTTACAATTTTCTTGTTAATTAAATAATTTTTACTATCATGTTTATCAAGGAAATTATTATTATTACTTATAAGAAAATAATAAGAGTACTTTTACAATTCTCATGATTGTTATTAAATTCGTTTTTTCTATATAACTAATATTTTTACATATTTTTTTGCTAATTATCTATTAAAAAGGAATTTTCTAGACAGCTACTATTAAATAACTTTTGAAATTAATTCTTAATATTAAATAATTTTAAAGATTCATTTTTATTATCTTAGCATATATATATTTAATCATGAGAGATTTTAACACATGTCGATATAATAAAAGGAAAATCACTATCATATAATTATTTGTTTAATATTTTAAAAAAGGAAAATTATTATTAAATAATTAATAGTTACTTTTTTACAAATAATTTTTTGTTATTATTTAATTACATATATTTATTTAATTAAAAAATAGTTTAACACTTGTCACAATCTTAAATATATAATTCACACGGGTCAAAATCGTGTTAATTAGAAGTGAAATATTTGTAACTATTTTTGGTCATAATTTTTTAACATACATTTATCTATTAAAAAAGAAAGTAAGTTATTTATAAGAAAATAATAAGAGTACTTTTACAATTTTCTTTTAATTAGGCTTTTAAAAAAATAATATTATTTATTTTAAAGTTAGTTTTTCTTGATGTTTTTTATTAAATAATTTATTGTACTTATAGCATTTTACAATTCATTTTTTTAAAAAAAAAATTCTTGAAAGTTTAAATTTATCTTTTATAATTTTCTATCTTTAGTATCTTTAAAAAAAATAATAATAATAATCATAATAATAATAATAATTTAAATAATAATAATAAGAGACTATTATATAATACGGGAAAATTACACGTTTACCACTTTCATGCTACCACTTTTCATTTTTACCTTCACCAAAGGGACATTTTCAAAAATACCTTATTCATTAATTAGCAAAAGACTCTTATGCCCTTGTTCTTTATATATATAATAAATAAATATTTAAATAAATAAAATATAAAAAAATAAAAAAAAAATTAATTTTTTTTTTTGAATTATACTATTTCGAAATTCAAACCCTAAACCCTAAAACTCAACTCGAAACCCTAAACCATCAATCATAAACCCTTTTTTTTAAAAAAATACGAACCCTAAACACTAAACCATCAATCCTAAACCCTATTTTTTTTTACATACGAACCCTAAACCCAGAAACATCAACTCTAACCCCTAAACCCCGAAACATAAACTCTAAACCCTAAACCTTCAACTCTAAACCCTAAACCATCAACACTAAACCCTAAACTATCAACACTAAACCCTAAACTATCAACACTAAACCGTAAATCCTAAACCCTAAAAAGTAAACTCTAAACCCTAAAACCTAAAAAATTA
>NC_027752.1:27986005-28001567 GCF_000695525.1 Brassica oleracea var. oleracea
TTTAGGGTTTAGATTTGAAGGTTTAGGGTTTAGGTTTTGAATTTCAGAAAAATATAGGGTTTCAGGTTTAGGGTTTACGTTTAGGGTTTAGAGTTGATTTTTTAGGGTTTAGATTTGAAGGTTTAGAGTTTAGGATTTAGAGTTGGTGTTTCGGGGTTTAGGGTTTAGAGTTGATGTTTCATGGTTTAGGGTTTAGAGTTGATGATTTAGGGTTTAAAGTTGATGTTTTAAGTTTAGATTTAGGGATTAGGGTTTACCTTTAGGGTTTAGAGTTGATGTTTTAGGGTTTAGATTTGAAGATTTAGAGTTTAAGGTTTAGGGTTTAGGGTCGATGTTTCGGGGTTTAGGGTTTAGAGTTGATGTTTCATGGTTTAGGGTTTAGAGTTGATGATTTAGGGTTTAGAGTTAATGTTTTAAGTTTAGATTAGTTACCCTCATGTTTTTGTTTGTCAAAGTTAATCAAAAAGTTATATATGTCTTTTACCCTTCTTTAAAGATGGTGGTAAAAGTGGTTAGTGTAAACATGAAAAGTGGCATTTTGAAAATGGTATTTTGGCAATTTCCCAAATAATATTTATAATTAATTTAAAAAGAATTGTTTTTATTATTTTAGTATATATTTTTTGACTATGAGATAGTTTAACTAATATCACATTTTTAAATATATAACTGACATGTGTCACAATCACGTTAATTAGCAACATTGAAGAACCAAGTTTTATATAATAAGATAATAATAATAATAATAAGACTATTAAATAATATTTATAATTAATTTTTATGATTTTTTTTTTATTATTTAGTGTATATATTTTTTTGCTAAAACGTTAATATCATATAAAATGAAAAAAGGATCTTACAAAGTTAGAATCCTAAAGACAACACTTCCAATGCAAAAAAAGGAAAAACAAGGAAGTATTACAGAGGGTTTTACAGATTTCTAGAACAGAGTTTACTCAAACTTTAGCCAAGAAGACAAGAGAGTGTTGTCTCCTTCCCCTCCTTCCTAAGAAAATATTTCTCACCTCTCGATCAATAATCCTGAAAACCGTGTCCGGAGGGATAAGAACTTGGTTATGGAGGATATTATTTCTCTGACGCCAGATGTGGTAGAGAGTAGATTGGGTAACAATTTTCTTCAATGTGCAGAAATTTCCTCGGACTGGTGTCTTTATCCATGAGAGTAGTTCGGTCCAGTTCATAAAGCACACATTAGGGGACTCCAATCTTGGGAGAACATACCTCCATATTTCAGAGCTGTAGCCACAGGTGAGAAGGATGTGATCACGGGTTTCTATTCCAAACAAACAGACAGGACAGTTACTGGCGTCGGTGACCCCCCATCGTTCCAAACGGGTTCTCACAGGCATCCTGTCGAGTTGGGCAATCCACATGTTGAAAGCATGCTTTGGAACACATCCTGAGAACCATATCAGTTTCGACCATTCCTTAGGAGGTTCCCGCGGCCTACATTGTTGCCAAGTTTTCGGCGCTGAGAATTTGCTGAGCTTTATACCGTCGACTGTCCAGAAAAACTCGTCTGCGCTGCTTGTAGGGACCGGAGGAGCAACCGTGGTAAGATGAGCATGTAGTATGACCTCATTTTCTGATCTAGGGTGCGGTAGGTTCCAAAAATCTTTAGAACAAGCTTCTGCCACAGAGGAGTGCAAAGGTATACGCAATCTTCTTGGACCATCATCACCCAAACATTTTATTAATGAACCTAGAGGAGTCCAACAATCATTCCAGAAACTAGCCTTTAGACCATTGCCCACTTCACATTTAATGAATCTTTCAGCTAAAGGGCGCAGCTTCAAGAGAGATTTCCACATCCAAGAATCAGCGTCAGAAGGTTGAATTATGAGATAGTTTAACATATATATTTGATTATGAGATAGTTTAACACATATCACATTTTTAAATATATGACTGACAAGTGTTACAATCACGTTAATTAGCAATTTTGAAGAACCAAGCTCAATATAATCTTTTATAATTATATTTTCATTAAAATCTTAGAAAATAAAAATTATATTAAATAATTGGTTTTCAAATCAATTTTTTAGCATTTTGAAAAAAGAAATTTTCTAAAAACATTACTACTAAATATTTTATAAAAATTATTTCTACTATTAAATAATTTTAAAAATATTTTTTTTCAAAATTCGTTTTTATTATCTTATTATATATATTTTTAATCATTATATATTAAACACATGTCACAATATTAGAAGAAACATTATTATCAAATAATATTTTGATTAGGATTTTAAAAAAGGAAATTACAATTAAATAATATTTATAATTAATTTTTAATAAAATTCATTTTTGTTAGTATCTTAGTATATATATTTTTAATTATGAGATAGATTAACACAAGTCACAATCTTAAAATATATAATTGTCATGTGTCGCGATCATGTTAATTAAAAACTTTGAATAACCAAACTTTATATAATAAGATATATATATTGTGGTGCTACGCATATCAAAAATACATTAAATTTTTAAAATAAGTATACAAAACATTTATGTTTTAAACTAATAGTAATACAGTAAATACAATTATTTTATAAAACAGTTAACAATTTGTTATTGTTAACTCATATAAATTGCAGTGAAAATTTCTATTTTCTAGAAATGAACTTTTTATAAATAAATATTTATTTAGAACCGGATGGAATACTTCTAAAAATGTTTGAACTGTCAAAGCTCATGAAGCAACAACAGGTTTTTTTTTTGTCGGCAAGCAACAACAGGTTTATGTGTCAAAATTTGCATGATTTTAATGAAATAATTTTTTTTAATGTAATGGGTTATGGAAGAATTTTTTTGTTTTTATACTTTAGACGGCTAAATACATATAACCGGACTGTTAGTTTGGCCCTCTTCTCACTAGTTGCATTGTATGTCAAATTTAATACTATAACTTTATAGTTTAAACTTTGAGAAATTGTTAGTATTGCCTTATTTTCCGTAGTTTTTTGTTTGCCAAATTATGGCAGAAAAAATGACTGGATCATAAAATGTCTGAGTTGATATTCCAGTCACTTTTTCTGCCATTGGTGATCGAATTTGTGACATTGAAAACACTTCCTTTCAGTTTCAGTTGATTTGCAAGTACATTTGAATGAACTACCGAGGCTATATATTGCAAACCCATTTTTTAAAAGTAAAGGTACCAAACCGATGTACAAAACTTTAAATGGGGAGTAAAAAGAGGTCAAAATCTAAAATATATTTTACTCATTTATAGCTCTCCCCTTCATGTGAGTGTTTTTATATACAATATTTGATGCTGCTCACCTCCCAAAACGCACCCACCTCTTCTGTCTTGGTAATGTAATTTGATTTCTTACGTATCGTTTTAATTGATTATATAGTTTTTTAGGTTTACGACAGTTTCTTTAATCAATTAAACCTATCTTATGACATTTTTTTTTTTGAAAAGCCATCACACATATAATCAAAGAAACACGACACGGCAAAAGGAGCTTCCCTCCAAACTCACTTTTAAGTGTTTACTTTCACCGTCTCCGATGCTGCGTCTTACAATCACTTAATGTGTTCCCTATTTATACAGTCCTTATTGAATTAGACTGTGCAGTATTCTTCAAAACTAAAATTTTAGGTTGTTAACAGAAGTTATTCATCCGCAGAAGCCCTTTGGTCCAATGGTTTAGCTAAATGTTCATTAATGTTTCTACGCCAGTAGGTCCAAGTTTCAATTCCCGGAGAAAACGATTTATTAAACAATTATGCAGACAATAGAGGAAAAGCTTACAAGGGATCTTCAACATAGTGCAAGTAAACTCGATCAGGCGTGATCTTTGTAGGACGGTTCAGGTGATGCAGTTAGGCGTAGATCCTTATAAGGCAGGTAGTATTGTCGGTTGTCGGATTATCTATGTAATCTTTCTCATAATTGTAATATCATAATAAATCAGCGCTAAAAAAACAAAAGTTATTCATCGTAGACTTATCGCATGTTACCAACGTAAAAATTTGTTGTAAACTTGATGATGTTACGTTGTGTACCAGATAACAATCGTCATAATATAGTTGTTAAATTACAGGTAATTTATGATGAAATCTTTTACAACAAATTAACAACGAATGAACGAATATAACATGCCGTCTCAAATTATACTAAGACCTGTTCAGGGATATTTGCTAAAACCAACCCAAATATTCAAGTCAAACTTAAAAGTGTACCACAATTTCAGTCAAATGCAAAATCAACTTAAATGGGTAGTGAAAATACCATTTAACCCTTATGACCAAACAAAAAAACAGAAATGTATTTTACATTTCTATCCTTCGGAAGTCTACACGTAATAAAAGAAGTCTACATATATATAGACTTCCTACGAAGTCTACCTTATAGACTTGTTTTGTAGTCTACACTCTAATTTGATCTAATAATTTAATTTTGAAAATATATAAAAATAATTATTGTGATATTCTTAACTAATCATCAATATAATGGATAATATGAAGTAAATAATTAAAATTTCATATAATTGAACAATTTTGAAGAATATATATTAATTTGGTTATCATGTGTTAGACAATGTTCATGGTTTAGAAACAAAAGGTTCTAACATGTTATGTCTTTTAGCGGTTGATTTCATAGAGTTAGATTTTAGATTTTGTTTTTTTTATTAAGTTAAATCTGCATATTAATGTTTAGTAGTTTATATTTTGTATAATCGAGACTTTTTGATTATCAAGAAAAACATTTAGGGTTTGAGATTTGTAGTTTAGGGTTTCGTAGACCTACAATAAAATCTATTTATCTGGAGACGTCCTTTCTGTCTATTTTATTGGTGTTTACAAAAAATCTTTAATTTTAAATTAAATTTACATATTTACGAATAAGAATGTTAAATCATATATTATAACTATTAAAAATAAATAAACAAATTTAGTAAATCATTTATTAATTTTTGTAAATAATAAAGGAGTCCACACATAAAAAAAAATCGTTGTAGACTTACAAAGAAGTCCACACATCAAATTTAACCTAACCGGATCTAACCAATATAATGCTAGCCTAATCGAATTTCAACCAAACCTTTTTTAACCTAACCAGAAAAGTTACCCAGAATATAAATACGATTTGTTAAGCTTTTTGGGGTAAAAAACCCTAATCCCCGCCATTCTCTCTCTCATGGCGATTTTCAGGGAGATTTCCGGCGAAATCTAGCCACACCGTTTCCGTCGCTTAAACTAGTCGCTGTCCACTCCGTCGCTCTAGTAAGTTAAATGTCTTTGGCTTTGTACGCTCCGTCGCTAAAAAGTAACCACCTTTACCTTTTTCTTTTTCAGATCTGAGCCGGCGACTTCTAACGAACAGTGCTTCTCGTCCAAATCTCTGCTTTCTGTCAGTCTCACGGCTTCTACTCTAGCAGGCGAACGAACTGTGTTTCATCTTTCCAGCGAATGAACGGTACTTCATCTCTCTATGTCTTCTCTCGTTCAACTAATAACCTAACTAGTTGACTTATATTGCTGCAACCTCTCTCTTAGTTTGTTAACTAACCTATTGGTTTCTTCTCTAATCCATTTTCTGCTTCCTGTCAGTCTACTTTAAGGTAGACATCATTGTTGATATGTAGACATCTTTTTTGAATTGTTGTCCACTGTTTTTGGCTTTGTTTTTGAATTGTAGACTTCTCGTGTAGACTTCATTTTGAAGTCTAGACTTCTCGTGTAGACTTCATTTTGAATTGTAGACTTCTCTTGTAGACTTCATTTTGAATTGTAGACTTCTCTTGTAGACTTCATTTTGAATTGTAGACTTCTCTTGTAGACTTCTTTTATTCGTTTGCAGACTTCTCTTGTATAATTCTTTTTTTGTGCTTTTTGTTGCAGGTTTCAAAATGGATAAGCTTGATTTTCCACAGAGGTTGTATACTATAGGGCAGGAACCTTTTTCGAGTAAAATCATTGCCTACTACAGCGATGACATAAAGCTCTTCCCTACTCTTAAAGAAGCACTCGAGGCAGATGAATGAGAGGAGCTCAAGAACTCGAGATTAGGAGGGTTCTTAAAGTTCCACGAAACGAAGTTTGGATGGGCTTCAAGGCTGGTGCACTATATACTGTGTTTTCAGCTTGAGTGCAAGAAGAAGTATGAGTTGTGGAGTCTCGTAGGTGTTCAACCAGTGAGGTTTTCTCTGCATAAAATTGAAGAGATAACTGGCATGAACTGCGAGTATGTGAAGAATGTCGAGAATCCGTTGGTTGAGGTAGCATATGACATAAAAGCATTTTGGGGCAGATGGGAGTGAATTTCGACCGGGGGCCAAGTATTGATGAATTAACTACAACGTGTCAGATGTGCAGAACATAGTCTCGAGATGATCGGCTGCGTTTAGGGTATCTAGCCATCTACGCTGGCTTCATCAAAGCGCCAAGAACCTCATCACCCACACGGGCTAGCCTGGCTAGGTTAGTGATGGATCTAGATGCTTTTGAAGATTATTCGTGGGGAAGAGTAGTGTTTAAATTCTTGATGGAGTCGGTGAAGGGTGTAGACTTGACAAAGACGTATGCCATTGAAGGCTTTGTTCAGGTTCTTCAAGTCTGGGTCTACAATTTTCTTCCTGAATTCGGAGCTGGGTTTGGTCGACCTATAGAAGGTTTTCCGACCCCACCTCTACTTGCCTTCTTAGGTGGCAAAGGCAAGAGAAGGCTCCAGGAGAATATGCTGAATCAGGTATGCTTCTTATGTTTATATATGCATTAATAAAATTTAAAGTGGTTTTATACTAACTTAATAGTTTTATCTTCTGGAGACTAGGACTAACAACTTTACTGTGAATGATTACTCTGAAATGTTCCCTCGCTGGGATGGTGATCTGGAAGATGAGAAGGCTGATAACATAGTGAAGGCAATGTTTTCTTCAGGCTGGGCGTGGGAACAAAGTCACTGGCCTCTTGTCGGAACAAAACTGTGGACAAATGTGAAGGTGGAGATCCATCTGATGAAGACAGAAGCTGGTCAGATGGTGCGAAGCAAGAAGGCAGTGTCCCCTTATCGCACAGAGTCTGAGGCAGAATCACGCAAGAAGGCTCGTGAGTCCCCTGGCCTGGATACGGAGACCATGAAAGCAGAAATAGTTCGTTGGCTAACTGGCCTGACTTCTAATATGGTTGAGGGGCTGAGCAGATGCGATAACACTCTGAAGACACAATCCCACATGATTGAGGGCCTTACTGCAAAGATGGGAGCTGTTGAGAAGATTGTGCGTGAAGGTTGGAAGGAAGACCTGACCAAAGTTGGTTCATCTACTGATGTACCTGAGGCAAACAAATCTAATGGACACAAAGCTAAGGAGGACAAAGCTGAAGAAAGCAAAGCTGCGGAAACATCTCCCAAACCCAACATAATGACAACAAGAGCCAAAGCTAGAGACACCCAAGTCACTGTGGTTAGTACCAAAACATCTCCCAAACCAATCAATCTTAAAAGAGGAAAAAAAATCAGTGAAAAAGAAATAACTTGTTTGCATTTGCATTTGGAACGGTGGAACCTTTTTCATGTTTTGGAACCTTGGAATATTAGCTTGTTTGGTTTGAAAAACATGTCCATTTGACTGTTCTCTTTTGGTTTGTACAAGATTGTAAAAGGATGCATTTTGTTATTAGTGGATGTTATTAATGTGTTCTTTCTACATCAATAAAAGTAGAGTGAGAGTGAAAATGAGAATGTAAGCATAAGTGTTGCTGTAGTAGATAAAGAACAATCACATTCTACTGAAAACAAATGCTGAGTGAGAGTGAAAATGAGAATGGGGGCATAAATGTTGTTGTAGTAGATAAAGAACAATCACGCATTGATTATGGTTCTGTGAAAAAACTAAAACAAGTTGGTAAACTGAAAGCTGCTCGCATTGTGGCCCGTGCTAAGAGTGAGAGGCAACGTAGGCTTGCTGCTACTCAGCACTCTCCTTTTGATGGAAACAGCACGACAAAGGTTATCATACCTAACCAGCCGAAGCGAGGCCAGGGATATAACCCATTTGCCGGTGTTGATCGCCAAAAGCTCTCTGTTCTTCTTGATTGGGTGAAACTTGACCCGTAAGTCATCTAACCTCATATAATTGCTCTTTATATAAAGGACTTGGTAGTGTTTTATTTATTTAATTTGATTATTGACAGCAAATGACGATAGAAGGTGCCTGGTTCTTCAAGTTTTTGGTTCTACACACTACTAATTCCTGCAAAATGGTTGAATGACACGGTATGTAGACTTCTCTCTCATGTAGACTTCTCTCGCATGTAGATTTCTCTGATGTAGAAGTCTTTAATGTTGTAAATACAGCACATGGATGCTAGAATTAATCTCTTAAGGCCCGATACACAAAGCACCCGGAACGGTTTGGGTCCGACAGAATTTGCATGGTGGATGCTGTATTTACTCAAATGTGGACAAAAAAGTGCTCAGAGTTTCTGGCCTCCCCTGCCAATCCTGACGGCTCAGGTAAACTAATCCCTCCTGGCGCCTTAGACTACTACACAGGCGAGGAACCAGCGTATTGCAGATCAAATAAGACATGGGTGCTGGAGATTGATGATATATATGTGCCATTATTTGTCAAGAACGATCATTGGGTAGCTTGCTGGATATCAATCCCGAGGAGACACATAGTGATTTGGGATAGTGATGTTGCTTACGCTAAGGATGCAGAAATTGCTAAGACTGTGAAGCCTATTGCACACATGCTGCCGTACATGCTGCATACATTATCTACTGGTGAGGAGAGGGAGTTGTACACCGTTGATTTCACACATGAGCAGATCTCAAAATTTAGGGTGCCACAAAACAAACAAAGTGGTGACTGTGAAGTGTATTGCTTGAAGTATGTAGAATGTCATGCACTTGGCATGCCATTCCCACCTCATGAGCTGTGTGATAAGAAAATCAAGAAAATCAGGTCTCAGATGGCGACTAGGATATTTGATGCGACCAGCATAAACGGCATAGAGAAACGTCTTTACAAGCATCTCGGTGTCTATGACTAAGGTTAATCCACTTTTTTGGATAGAATTGAGGGAAAGTATGAAGTTTTTTGGTGACTTTCTTCATTGGATATATGTAGGTTGATGTACTAGGCTTTTGTACCATGCTATTGTATTGTGCTGTGAGTAACAGACTGATGTAGCAGGCTTTTGGTTGTAACAAACTTATGTAATTTGCTTGCATCAGACTTAAGTATTAGTCTTCTTTTACATAAGGTTTTTACAGAAGTCTACTACTCAACTACTATCTAGACATCATCTTTTTATCAGTATATTAGTCTTTTTAGCTCATATTCGACCAAAAATACAACTTCGAGACAACTCAGAGACTTACGTATTAGTCTTTTTTTTTAAAAAGACTACAAAATAAGTCTGCGTTATGTAAAAGAAGACTACAAAAGAAGTCTACGTTCTGTAACAGAAGACTAACACATTAAGACATAAGACAGCATCCAAAGCATAAGACAACATGCAAAGCAATAATACAACTGATAAGTTCCACACATAAGACATAAGACAACATCCAAAGCAATAAGACAACATCCAAAGCAAAAATACAACTAATAAGTTCCACACATAAGACATAAGACAACATCTAAAGCAATAAGACAGACAACACAGGCTTAACCTGGACAGTTAGGATGAGTGTAACCCGGTTGTTTGCATTGGGAGCAACTATAATCCTTGTGCAGTTTTTGCAGTTGGTTTTCCCTCATCCTGGAAATTTCTAGCCAAGACTGCCACCTCGACTTCTTTTGCCTACCCGGACCACGCTTGACATCTGAAGGAAGACATTTACGTGTGTTAGAAGCTCCTTCTTCATTGGCAGGTGATGTGTCATCAGTGTTGGGAGCTTCCAAAAAGTTACTTTTGGGATATATATTTGATGCATATGCTGCATAAAGATAATTCTTTGAATAGGATGGGCATACAAGCATAGAGACATGAATATTTACATCCTTTGCAGCTGCAATGGCATGTGAACAAGGTATCTTCTCAATATTAAACACACCACATTGACACCTCTGAAGTTACAAGTCAACAACACAATCTCGATGTCCTCCTCTCACAAAAAATCGCCAACCATCAATACGCTCCACATTCATCATATATGCATACTCTTTACGAATAGCCAACTAGTTTTCAACTCCCCGACTATGATGTGAAGTGAGACTCAAAGCATCTTCTCTCCTTTTAAAGAACCACCTTCCTAGCTTCTCGCGTATAAATTCTAGAAGGAATGAGATTGGGAATCCTTTGGCTGGCTTAAGTGCGGAGTTGATAGATTCTGCGATGTTGCTAGTCTTTATGTTGTATTTATCACCTTGAAAGTGAACTTGTGACCATAACAAGATGTAAGCATTCTCCAAATATGTTGGAAGGTTGGGGTTTATATTCCATATCTCATCCATGTAGCGGTTAAAATCGAAAAGCGTATGTGCATAAGCAGCGCCTTTGACCAAGTACAACATGTGATTTCCCTTGAACTTTTGGACTATCTTCTGTTGTAGATGATAACAGCATATTCCTCGCCTTGCCCAAGGGAAAACCTTCTCACACGCCTTCTTAATGGAACCTTGCCTGTCAGACACTATCACCAAATCATACTGATCTGAAACACATCTCCGCAATTGGGTAAAAAACCATTCCCACGAATCATCATTCTCCGCATCCACAATCGCAAAAGCCAATAGAAAAATCTGAAAATTGCCGTCTTGGGCAGCCGTAACTAGCATAACTCCTTCATACTTTCCACATAGATGGGTCCCATCCACCACAATAACCCTCCTAAGATAGGTAAAACCAGCTATCGAAGCTCCAAAAGATAGGAATAGATTCTTAAATCTGTTTTCACCATCTTTCTCAAGACATGTGACAGTTCCCGGATTCGATATCTCGATCTGACGCAAATAAGAAGGCAGATTCTCATATCCATCTTTTGTTGTTCCTCTCACCAACTCTTGCGCATATAACAAAGCTCTATACGAAGTGTTGTAATCTAGCTTCATCCCAAACATGTTCCTCATCGCGTCTTTGATATGCTTCGGTGTAAGCCCATCTTTAATCCCAACCCGATCTATAAATAGTCTTGCAACATAATTCGGAGTATAATGTTTCCGTTAAGCCATTCGATCCGCCACTGAACATGTATGAGTTTTCATATATTTTGTCACCCAAAATGTCTTCAGCCCATGCTTCACACTCGCTCTAAGCTTCCAACCACATCCTTGAACACGACAGTTAGCCACATCTAGAGTTTTCGTTGTCTTATATGCTGTGAATGTAAATTTACATTTCACAGCCACCAACTTCAGCTTTGAATCAAGCTCAGCCTTACTAGCAAAACTCTGACCGACATATATATTGTCATTTAAGGACAACAATCTTCCTTCACCACCAGAGCACTGTGCTTTATGACCATCATAAAGCGTTTCATTTGCATCCTCGTCAGAATCCTCATCTTTCACTTTCCCGTAATCACTGTAGTTTACACCATCGTCAACATCAACATCAACATCAGCAGTTGCTTGAACATCATCAGCAATTGCTTGAACATCATCAGCAATTGCTTGAACATCATCATCAGCATTACTATCTTCATCCCACTCTTCATCAGTATTTTGACCAGTATCTTCATCAGGAAAAATACTATCATCACCATCAGACACATCCACATCATCATCAACTCCAGCTTCTACTTGGCTCTGGCTTGATACACAAAGACGTACAAAGTGTGTCTTAGCAAACTCGATCAAGTTTCACACTTGTCTATCATTCGTGACATGCATAGGAGGAGTATCCAGAGCCATTTTCTGTAAAATGACGTCTCGTAAGGAATATGTTAGCACCACCTTCTCGATTTTCTTGTCCAGACCATAATCTTCTTGTGCCATTTCAAGAAGTTCACCATGTGTATAACCATCCGGCACAAGAGACATTCTCCCTCCTTTCCGATTATTGACCACAAACTCCCACAAAGAGCCTTTCACCAATCATTCTCCGTATACAACAGGTATCTGAGCCATTTCCTGCAAAAAAAATAATACAAGTTTACATATTCAGCGAAGAAATATATCATGTTTCATAAAACTATAAACGAAAACTTAAAAATACGTCTACAATTATTAGCTAATAACATAGTCAAATCAAATGTATTATACCTTCATAGTTATAACAAAATTTCTTTTCAAAATCACTCAAATCCATTAGGATTAACTAACACACACTGTCAAACAAAAAAAACTAGAAAAAACTTAATGAATAATACACAAATTCACATTTTTATAGAATTTTTTATGCAAATTTAATATTCAGTCCACGAAGATGTAGACGTTCTTTTCAGTTTACTAATGTAGACTGTCAAATAGGTCTACTCTTTGGGTTGGTTTTTGTAATTGCAAATTTTACGGTTTGCTTTCTATATTTGAAAAAAAGTTGTGATTTTATACATATAGACTTTCATTTCAGTCTACACTTTAAAAATGTTAGTTTTTGCAATTGACCAGAATTTATCCAAGATTTAACTTTCAGAACTAGACTTCATATGCAGTAGTCTACATGTTTGAATTTTTTTTAAAGAGGTTAGTTTTGTAATTGACCAAGTTTGAGTTTCAATGAGTAGATGAAATGAACGTCTACGAGTGTGTAGACTTCGTGTGAAGTCTACTCTCAAATCCGACAGGTTGGTTTTGCATTTGTCTAAAATAAAAAAGTAGACTTTAGACGCAGACTATACTTTTTCTTAAGATAAGAAGACCGCATATGAAGTCTACAATTTAATAAATTTTTGATTACTTTTTAAACTTTTTGGTCAAACACAAAACTAACATATTCAACGAAGTCAAAGATTTGGTCGAATGCAAACCTGACCTTTAATAGACTTTGTTGGAAGTTTTCAATTGGTAGACTTCCGATGAAGTCTACTTTGAAAAGTCAAAAGTTCGGTAAAATGAAAAACTAACCTCTTTTAGGTAGACGTCGTGGCAAGTCTACCGAAAGTTTTATTTTTGTTGTCAAAGGTAAAGACGAAGACTGCTGGGGAAGTCTGCGTTAGAAAAAAAATTGTTTGGTCAATTACAAAACTGACCTGTGCGTTGACAAGTAGACTGCATCGTAAGTCGACACGTAGGCGTAGACATACAAAATAGTCTACTGTCGTGACACAGATCTGAAAAAGAACGAAAACCATGTATATAGTTACATTTTTCCTGTGTAAAGCTCGTTTCCAACCTTTTCAACTGTCCAAACTCCAAATATGAGCAAAAAGAAGCATCTTTGACGATTCACTGATGAAGAAACTCAAAAATATGAAGTTTGTGATTATGAAAATGAAAGTTATGAGAGTTTTTGAGATGGAAATGTAGAGGAGATGAGAGGAAATGAAGCTTTTTTGTTTAGAATGAGAAAAAAATGGTTAAAAATTGAATTCTAGAGCTTTAAGAGCTCAAAAATGGTGGTTCACGATGGTTGGAAAAATTGATGATGATGACATTTTTGTAAATAAGAAGAAATTATTAGGGTGTATTTGTTTTTTTGTTAATTTCGAAATTAATAAAAAATTAAATAAAATGGTAATTTTGTAAATAATTCAAAAACCTAGGGATAGTATGGAAAATTCATTGATGAATAGTAATGACAAAAAAAGGGTTGGTTTTAGGTTTGACTTGAAAAAAAAGGTTGGTTTTGAAAAACTCCCAAAATAATATTAACTATATATTTAACAATGTAATGAAATAATTTTAAAAGTTAATAGTTTTATCTATATATATTCGAGGTTTCTCTTCTAATTATAAACTATAAATTTAAGAATAAATTACAAATTTGAAATTTTAAACCAAATTTATTTTGAAAAATTTCTTAATATTTTTTTTACTTTTAAATTTGGGTCATATTCGACCACTCCACTAGCAAATGCTATTAGACGGTACTGGAATAATTTAGATGGTTGGTGAAAACATGTTTGTTATGTGTGTATGGTATTAAACACAACATGAATCGTCGTAAATCAGTTGCTAATCAAGAAAACTTTGTCGCACAAGAGGATTTTTTTTTCAATTCATTTTGTTGGTGCTATATGAAAATAGTTTGTATACAGTCAAATCCGGATACTGGGTGGCTAGGAATATACTTAATAAAGAAAATGAAGTCATTTACTCAGAGCTTAGCATTACAAAACTTTAAATACTTGGTTGGAAAGTTAATGCTCCTCAAAAGATACACCACCTTATATGGCAAGGCATATCAAGACATCTAGATGTAACCATGAATTTAACATGTCAGCATATGAGATGTGATAATAATCAATGTCCTAAATGCAGATCATAAGATGAATCCATAAACCATGCTATTTTTCAATGTCCACCATATCTTCAAACAATGGTCTTAGCAACAACGTCTTCTTTTACGTTGGTATTTCCTCTTTAAGTTGTATATACCAATATTGACTATCTCTTTTGGTGTAAAAATGTCATTAAAGATCCAAAAATAGATAGAGACCATTTACCACTGGATAATATGGTATATCTGAAATGCGAAAAATGATAAATTTTCAGAGGAATCAACAGAAGCCCATTGGAGACTCTTAGGCATGTAGAAACGAAATGCATCATGGTTTGATGCTAATATAAAAAGGGTGAAGGAACCTGAGGAACGAGATAATCCATCATCTACCCAGATCGTAAGCTTACAGATTTGTATGATTGATGGATCTCATAACTCACTCTTTAGTGGTTGTGGTGATAGACTATGGATTTGACCCATTTTCATCCATAGTTTATAGGTGTTTTTACTAATAATTATATTATTATAGAGTCTATTTATTATATTTATAAGATCAGAAATGTTTTGGAGATAAGTGATGATTTTGGAGCATTTTGGATATATTTGGAGCAAGCACCAGAGATGACCATCGAGATCGACTATCAGTCGATATTGGAGAGCTAGAATCGATCGATACACAAAACATGGTGTCGATCGACAGCGAAGCGCGCAGGAAGCCTGTTTGGTCACAGCCAACTTGAAGCCCAAGATTTCACTATTTTACAAGATTGCCCCTGACGAGTTTTTACCCTAATTATATAAGCTTTGCCGCCATGTTAGAGGAAAAGTGTGCTTTCTTTGTGTTTCATTGTTTTATTGATAGATAGGAGAGAAGATCCAAAGTTATAATTGGTGATTGGAACTCCATTGATATCTATATAATTATTCTATGAAGTTTTTATACTTAACTGCTGCTATGAATTGCTTAGCCATGTCTGAGTAGTTCTCTTTTAGATTTTAGGGTTTAAATAGGTTAGGAAGGATTAGCCCCAACAATAGATTGCTGAGTTGTGATAATCATCTTTAGGATTGTTCATTAATGCATGTGTCTAGATTAGCTACCTAGAACTTTCCCTTGGATTGATTGATAAAAGCAATAGCTTGATTCTCATCTTAAAAATATTCTAATAGAGCTATGTTTCTTGCTATGAGCAAGGCGAGAGATTATCAAGTGAGCTTAGTAAGCATTCATTCAACCTGCGCATAAAGCTTG
>NC_027752.1:28001649-28001796 GCF_000695525.1 Brassica oleracea var. oleracea
ATCGACACTTTCTATTGATCAATATAACGAGAGTTGAGATCATAGATCTAGTTAATAGACAACAAGTCAATGCCCGCAAGAGCCGAAATATTTGTTGGTCAAATAGTTGAGCTTTACATTATCATGCATGCAACTCATTAGGCATCT
>NC_027752.1:28001910-28003300 GCF_000695525.1 Brassica oleracea var. oleracea
AAAACTCTTAAAACATCTTTGCTTAACAAATCATATTAGAATCCTTAGGTTCCCTAGCTCCCTGTGAATTCGATCCCTAAGTACTACAACTCGACCTCTTATTTGAGAGAGTATAAATCACTCCTTAGAGTAATTTGAGTGGTATCAAATTTGGCGCCGTTGCCAAGGAGTTTTGATCGCATATTTTCTAATTTTTGTTAAGTATTCTGACAGAATATTTTTTCTTGGATTTTCAGGTACATGCCTAGCAGTACCAGAAGCAACACGAAAAGATTTACGGAGGAAACGCGAGTCATCGGACAAAATCCCGAAAAGGATCGTTACGCAGCGACCGAACACGAGCTCCACTCGGTCGCTACATAGCGTCCGAGTTCGAGCCAAGACTCAGTCGCTACATAGTGACCGAACGTCCATTCCGCCCCGGTCGCTCTTAGCGACCAAGCGCTCGCCGTAGCGACCGAGCTCTTCCTAAACATCGATACGATATTAGTCCATGCGTTCTCGTCTACCCTTCGATGCTATCTCCCGAAGACCATAGCGAACCCATTTCACGATTACCCGCCATTCTAAGTTATCGATCAAACTTTCTGTAAAAACCGCGGAAAGTTCGTTCTTTATCGAAAGAAGCCGTAACAAACGCTTCGAGTCGGAAGACGGCCCAAAGGGGCCTAAGACATGACTCAAAGCCCAACTTACGATTTCTTAACCAACATCCCGTAAGCCGCATGACGGTTTACGCTTGGTTCGTAAAGAAAGATAAATGTCAAGTTTCCGCGGATAAATACGAAATTTTGAAGATAATTACGAAGATTGGAAAAAATGGAATATCTCCATTTTTATGCAATGATGGCTTAAGGGCAGAAGGGGAAAAGCGTAAACCGACCTTGGAGCCAGTATATAAGGAGTCCTAGGCGAGAGGCATGGAGGAGAAATTTTTCACAGAATACTTAGCACTTAGAGAAATTAGGCATATTTCCGTTTTTGTTATTCGAGCTGCGACTCAACTAAGGTATTGCCGTCTTAGGGGTTTAGAACTAGAAATCTCGCCGACAGCTCTCGTAGCCCAGGCACTTACCTTGTTGTAACGCTCAAACGCGAATACGAAATAAGATCTACTTAGCGCTAGAAGGAGGGGGGGTACAGATCAATCTAACTCTCAACCACATCACGCTCAACCAGACATGTCAACTGACAACACGGATAACGTGCAGACTCCTCTTAACGGTGGCAGAGGCACTGATCTCCACACTCCCGCAGTGGACGTATCCGCGGCCAACGCACCAGCCAACGCCGCGGCGCTCGAGGAGTTTAAAAAGATGTTTGCCACCTACGAAAAAAGGTCGGAAGAACATGATAAGCTCGTGAGCACCTTGACCAAACAAGTTGAAAC
>NC_027752.1:28003534-28005093 GCF_000695525.1 Brassica oleracea var. oleracea
TCCTCTATTGGAACGAACAAGAAGAGCTGGCCGAAAAACAAACCGAGCTCACTCGCAGTAAACGCCGACAAGCGTGGAAATCTACTGACGAGAAGTCGGATATACGCGATCTTCGCGACTATATCATCAAAACTGCGGTAGAAGTAAGAGCCGTAAAATCCCAAATCCATCACGCTACTAGTGCGGCCTCCGAGATCGACAGGCTGCTGGAAGGGGCTCTGAAGATCCCTTTCACCGCTCGCATCTCAGATACGAGGGTATCCTTCCAGGAAAAATCAAAATACTGAAGTATGATGGTACGACCGATCCGAGAGCGCACCTTCAGGCTTTCCACATCACGATGGGAAGAGCGAGGCTGAAGGATGGCTAGAGAGACGCCGGCTACTGCCGCCTGTTCGTCGAGAATCTAGAAGGAGCAGCCCTCGAATGGTTCGCGCGCCTTAACCGAAACTCTATCGAGAGTTTCCGACAGGTCGCATCGGAATTTCTCAAGCAATACTCTATGTTCATAGATAGAAAAACATCCGATGTCGATCTCTGGAGTCTGTCCCAGAGGGAAGAGGAACCCTCCGCGAGTTCATCAGCCGATTCAAGTTGGTAATGTCCAGGGTGAACGGGATAAGCGACAAAGTTGCCATCGATGCGCTCAGAAAGGCGCTCTGGTACAAGTCGGAATTCAGAAAATGGATATCCCTCGAAAAAGCGCGGACGATCCAAGACGCCCTCCACAAGGCGACGGACTACATCATGATCGAGGAAGAAACGAAAATCTTATCGCAAAAACATAAGTCGGCGAGATCGTCCTCAAAAGATGTAGACCCAAAAACGAGGAAGAAGAACCCTCGTAACGACAAGTATGTCCATCACGAGGGGGAAGAGCTCCAAGGAGCGCACAATTACGCGATCAGCTCAGACCAGGGCCGAACCACGGGTAATACGTGGACTCGCAATCAAGGATATGATGAAAACACCTTCTGCGAGTTCCACCAGTCCCGAGGACACTCTACGACTAACTGCAAGGTCTTGGGAGCAAGGCTGGCCGCGAAGCTACTAGCCGGAGAACTCTCGGAAGTGACCAGCGTGAAAGATCTCATCCTCGAGACCGATCGCCCCCTGAAGCCGGACAGAAATCTTCCTGCAGAGAGATCTCCCCAAAGAAACCAATATGGGGATAAACGCGGCAGGAGACCAGACAACAAAGGGAACGATAACAATCGTCGTAGAGTCAACATGATCATCGGAGGATCGCAATTCTGCAATGATATGGTTTCAGCCATCAAGGCTTACCAGCGGAAGGCGGAGTCAAGCGCCAACTGGCCTACATGTTCTCCTACCCAAGATGATCAGAACTGCTCAATCACCTTCACAAAGGAGGAAGCCAGCGGGATTGATCAGCCTCACTGCGATCCGCTCGTCATAGACCTCGTCTTACGAGATCTGGAAGTCGGAAGAGTACTCATTGACATGGGAAGCACGGTAAATGAAATCTTCCGCGACACTCTCAATCGGATGAGCATCGAAATCGGAGAAGTAACTCCAACTCCGAAACCGCTCACAGG
>NC_027752.1:28007184-28008029 GCF_000695525.1 Brassica oleracea var. oleracea
CGCTAAATACTAGATAAAGGGAACTTCCCGTCAAAATGATCACATATCAAAGTTAAAACTCCCGGACAAGGAAGCTCCAAATGCATCCGCGGGAAAGTTCACTTCCTCATCGTCACCGGCAAAATCAGTCATAGTTTCTACAGTATCAGGGGAAACCGGGATGGGATCCCAGAATCCCTGGATCGTCCCATCGATCGGTGGAATGGTCGCCTCAGCGTGAGCATGATCCTTCATGCCACCTTTCATTAACTCCATCTCCCTCTCGAAAACGTAGTCATCTTCCAGCGTCTTCCAAAGGCTCCCGACGGAGCCGCGACACTCACGAAAGTCACCCAGCGAGTTGAAAGTGCCCTTAAGATTCCCGTACTCAACCTGGAATTGAGAAGCGCGAGTCTTCATCACCTCGATGATTTCCCTCTTGCCCTTCCGTTCCGCCCTACGAACAGCCTTGGCATGATAACGAGCGAGTTGAGCGTCTCGTGCCAGCATCTCGTCTCGCATGCGAGCAAGATCCTTTTCCGCCTTCTCCGCTTTAAAGCGATAGATCATTGCCTCTCTATGGCTAGCCTTAATGGCCGATCCAAGCAAGTTCAAACCCTGTAAAACTGATTGACACGTTGTTTCCCAGATGATCTGTAATCGAAGAAGCGCTTCGAAGTGATCAACGGTGAGAGAAAGACCATGCTCGTAGCTCAGGACCAGGATCCCTATGAGATGCTGGATGCCAAGAGGATTCAGTTGGCTTATCGCCACCCCGAAACAACCCAACACACGGACGATGATCTCGGGGATCGGGAACCACAAACGGCAGCGCACTACGAATGCCTCGTAACAAGTAAAGAAGC
>NC_027752.1:28008069-28008271 GCF_000695525.1 Brassica oleracea var. oleracea
GCATTCTCCTTGACGAGGAACCCTGAATTCCACCGCGTCTAAAATATGGTAGAACGATCGCATGACCTCGAGGAATCCACTAGTACTCCTACTCGGCGCACCTGCCTCCACCGGGTGATGGTTCATGACCGGGAACAATTTTTCTATGGGAGGCTTGATCGAACCGTAACACGCCACCCACCATGCCTCGTTCTCGGCTGGG
>NC_027752.1:28008574-28009198 GCF_000695525.1 Brassica oleracea var. oleracea
TACCTCACTAGAAATCCACGCTCCCAACGAGCTGGGGGGCTAACTGTTGGGGTCAAAAACGGCTACGAAGAAGTTAACGTCCAAATCCCCGAAGAAGAAAAAAGTAGAAAACTTCTTCGACAAATACTTTTTCGAAATAGATTCTCCTCTTCGAAAAGCTTTACGGAGGAAACGCGAGTCATCGGACAAAAACCCGAAAAGGATCATTACGCAGCGACCGAACACGAGCTCCACTCGGTCGCTACGTAGCGTCCGAGTTCGAGCCAAGACTCAGTCGCTACATAGCGACCGAACGTCCATTCCGCTCGGTCGCTACGTAGCGACCGAGCTCGAACCAAAGTTCGGTCGCTACGTAGCGATCGAGCGCTCGGTCGCTACGTAGCGACCGAGCTCTTCCGAAACATCGATACGACATTAGCCCATGCGTTCTCATCTACCCTTCGATGCTATCTCCCGAAGACCATAGCCAACCCATTTCACGATTCCCCGCCATTCTAAGTTATCGATCAAATTTTACCGTAAAAACTACAGAAAGTTCGTTCTTTATCGAAAGAAGCAGTAACAAATGCTTCGAGTGGGAAGACGGCCCAAAGGGACCTAAGACATGACTCGAAGCCCAACTTA
>NC_027752.1:28009244-28035780 GCF_000695525.1 Brassica oleracea var. oleracea
GAAAGATAAATGTCAAGTTTCCGCGGATAAATACGAAATTTTGAAGATAATTACGAAAATAAAAAAAAATGGAATATCTCCATTTTTATGCTATGACGGGTTAAGGGCAGAAGGGGAAAAGCGTAAACCGACCTTGGAGCCAGTATATAAGGAGTCCTAGGCGAGAGGCATGGAGGAGAACTTTTTCACAGAAAACTTAGCACTTAGAGCAATTAGGCATATTTCTGTTTTTGTTATTCGAGCTGCGACTCAACTAGGTTATTGCCGTCTTAGGGTTTTAGAACTATGAATCTTACCGACAGCTCTCGTAGCCCAGGCTCTTACCTTGTTGTAACGCTCAAACGCGAATACGGAATAAGATCTACTTTGCTCTCTTTTCGATTTCTTATACTTTATCGTTGTTATTCTTGTGTTCTGATTGCTTGGCGTGTGGTATTAGCAGATATCCGGGACCTCTGGGAAATTAGGGTTTTCCTAGTTTCCTTATTTAAACGGAAATCGACAGTGCGAATTTCGGTTCCCACAATCAAGACACTCTTATGGAGAGAAGAGAGAAGAGCTCAGGATCAAGTGTTTGGGTTGTTGCTAACCTTGAATCCGATCTTCAATGATCTGATCAAGCACATACTGAGGTCTCCAAAGCTGCCATCGCTTGAGAATGTGTGTGCACAGATACAAAAGGAGGAAGGATCAGTGGGGTTGTTTGGAGGAAAGGGGGAGCTCACCTTAGCTAATCACGCAGATGGAGCTCAAGCAAACAAGACGGCATACAAGGCTGATGAGAGGAAGTTTGGAGGCAACTGTGATCATTGCAAGAAGCTAGGTCACAAGAGGAGCCAATGCTGGATTCTACATCCTCATCTCAAACCAGCCAAGTTCATGAAGGATAGAGAGGCAAGGGCGCATCTGTCTAATGAAGGAAGTGAAGCATGTTCATCCGAAGCTGGCTCAGCAGTGCGTGAGGGTGAGGGGATAGCCTTAACCACTCAGCACACTCCTTTGAAGAGCATAGAAGGCGAGCTGATCCAGAGATCAGACATAGACGCCCTCATCAAAGCTCTCAAGGAGAATGGTAATGGTATTGGAAACACTCTTGGTTACTCCTTTGATGCATCATACTTAGATAGGACTTGTGTTCATCTGAGTAGTGAAATTGAATCCAAATCAAATGATGCATCTAGACTGCATAAGAAACTTGATAACATGAGACAACCTAGTTCCTTTGCTGCGCATAATGTAATCAAACCATTGATTGTAGATTCAGGTGCATCCCATCACATGATTAGTGATAACAGTTTGATTAAAGACATAGAACCTGCTCAGGGTCATGTAATGATTGCTAATGGTGATAAGATTGCAATAACAGGAATAGAAAATCTGAAACTGTTTGATAAAGAGTCTAGAGCTCTCTATATGCCTGAATTCACATCAAACTTGTTATCTGTTAAGAAATGTACTACTGATTTACATTGCAATGTTATATTCAGTCCTAGTGATGTGAAGTTTCAGGATATTGAGACAAGTAGGATGATTGGCAAGGGAGTTACAAAAGGAGAGCTTTATGTGCTAGAAGACTTAGCTCATGTTTCCAATTCAAGTTGCTCTTTTAGTTCCAGTTCAAGTATAAATAATGATGCATTATGGCATGCTAGATTAGGTCATCCACATGTAGGAGCCTTAAGCTTAATATTACCAGGTGTCATGTTTAAAAATAATGATTGTGAGGCATGTATTTTGGGAAAGCATTGTAAGACTGTCTTTAAGAAGTCAAGTACTATCTATGAAAAATGTTTTGATCTTGTGCATTCTGATGTTTGGACTGCTCCTTGCTTATCTAGAGAAAACTATAAGTACTTTGTCACATTCATTGATGAAAAATCTAAATACACCTGGATAACACTTATAAAGACTAAGGATAGAGTTCTTGAAGCATTTAAGAATTTTCAGACCTATGTAGCTAACCATTATAATGCCAAGTTTAAGATTTTCAGATCGGATAATGGTGGAGAATACACAAGTCATGCCATCAAGCAACATCTAGCTCTACATGAGATCCTACATCAAACGACATGTCCTTACACACCACAACAAAACGGAGTAGCTGAGAGGAAGAATAGACATCTAATGGAAGTGGCAATATCTATGATTTTCCAAACCAATGCACCGAAGAGATTTTGGAGTGATGCTGTACAAGCTGCTTGTTACTTGATCAACCGTGTGCCTACAAGAGTCTTGGAGGATCAGTCACCATTTAAAGTGTTGAATAAGACCAAACCATCTCTCAGTCATCTTAAAGCGTTTGGTTGCTTGTGCTATGTGCTTGTTCCCGGAGAGATGAGGAACAAGTTGAAACCAAGAAGTACTAAAGCAGTGTTTGTGGGATACTCAACTACTCAGAAAGGGTATAAATGCTTTGATCCAGAATCAAGAAGGCTTCTGGTATCAAGAGATGTCAAGTTCGTTGAATCAAGATGATACTATGAAGAAAGGAGCTGGGAAGATCTGAAGGATCTAGCTCATACATCTGACAAGGCAACAAGCCTTAGGATGATCTTGGGATTAACCTAACCCATGATCCAAAGAGGCAGGATCATGAAGGGGGAAACAAGTCTGAGACTACTTGTGGAGAAGGAAGATGCTCAGACAGTCCTGATCAAAGAGTGATCCATGATGGAGACTCAAGTGAAGTAACAGATCAGAACAAAGGTACACAACAACCGGTACCTGTAAAAGAAGAAGAAGAAATGCAACCAGATGTGGAGGAGGTACAATCAGATGTGCCTAGAGCGGCTAGTGACCCAGTTGTGGAGGTTGTGCCTGTGAGAAAAAGTACAAGAGTAAGGAGAGACCCATCTAATTGGGCAAATACCATAATCTACTACAATGCTCAAGCAGTGGCCCATCCAAGTCAAGTTGTTTGCTCCTTTGCCGAGTTTCCAAGTGATCATTGTGCCTTCATGACAAGCTTGGATGAAAGCTACATACCAAGAACGTATGAGGAGGCAGTGAAGGATGAAGAGCGGAGGAACTCAGTTGCGGAAGAGTCTGATGATATGATCAAGAATGAGACCTGGTATGAGAGTGAGTTGCCTAAAGGGAAGAGAGCAGTGTCGTGTAAATGGATATATACAATAAAGTATCTACCAGATGGGACGATTGATAGGAAGAAGACCAGACTTATGGCTAGAGGGTTCACACAGACATATGGAGAGGACTACATAGACACTTTTGCACCAATGGCTAAGCTTCACATGATTCGAATCATATTGTCAATTGCAACCAATCTTGGATGGGGTTTATGGCAAATGGATGTGAAGAATGCTTTTCTACAAGGAGAACTTGAAGATGAAGTGTATATGCAGCCTCCTCCTGGTCTTGAAAGTCTTGTGAAGCCAGGGAATGTTCTAAGGTTGAAGAAGGCTTTCTACGGATTGAAACAGTCACCTAGAGCATGGTATCACAAGTTGAGTACTACATTGAATGGAAGAGGCTTCCTTAAGTCTGAATTGGATCATACCCTATTCACTCTAGTCACACCCTCAGGTATTATCTGTCTGTTGGTTTATGTTGATGACATTATCATTACTGGTAGTGATAAGGTTGGGATACAAGAGACCAAAGACTATCTCAAATCTGTGTTTGAAATTAAAGATCTTGGAGATATGAAATACTTTCTTGGCATTGAGATTTGTAGATCCAAGGAAGGATTATTCATGTCCCAGAGGAAATATACACTTGATCTGTTGAAAGACGCAGGTAAGCTTGGAGGACAAACCGCCAAAATGCCTATGGAGGATGGGTACAAAGTACCAAGAGAGGAGGAGCTTGAAGACAACAAACCATTCCATGATCCCAAGCTTTATAGAAAGCTTGTTGGTAAGCTAATCTACTTGACAATCACAAGGCCTGATATATGTTTTGCTGTGAACCAGGTGAATCAACACATGCAAGCTCCAAAGGACCATCATTGGAGAATGGTTGAGAGAGTCTTAAGCTACCTCAACGGATCACCAGGTCAAGGAGTATGGATGGGGTGCAATGGGAGCACTGAAGTAGTTGGCTACTGTGATGCGGATTGGGCTGGAGACAGATCAGATAGGAGGTCCACAACCGGCTACTGCACCTTCATTGGAGGGAACCTTGTGACTTGGAAGAGCAAGAAGCAGAAGGTGGTCTCTTGCTCTAGTGCTAAAGCAGAGTATAGAGCAATGCTGAAGCTCACAAACGAGTTGGTATGGATCAAAGGGATCTTGAAGCATGTGGAGATAGAGCAAGCTACACCAACGACTATGCATTGTGATAATCAAGCAGCTATTCACATTGTCTACAACTCAGTGTTTCATGAGAGAACCAAGCACATTGAAGTAGATTGCCACAAGGTTAGGCAGATAATAGTCTTGGGAGTCATCTTGCCATGCTACACAAGGAGTGAAGATCAGTTGGCTGATGTATTCACCAAAGCCGCGAGAATGAAGACAATGGAGTCCATCTACATCAGGTTGGGACTCATTGATCTCTCACCTAAGAGTTGAGCCCCTTAATCATGAGATCTATACTCTTTTTTCCTCATCAAGGTTTTGTCCCAATGGGTTTTCCTTGGTGAGGTTTTTAATGAGGAAGGTCTCATGGTTTCCAAGCTTAGACTTACACAAAGCTAAGCTTGAGGGGGAGTGTTGAGATGAGCTTGATATGAGACAAGTAGAGTTGGGGAAAGAAGGCTTGAGAAGAGGAATGAAGTGTGTGGAGACTTGGGCGAGGTGAAGTCGACCAGGCCGTACATGGTTGTACAAGAGGCCGTACGTCTAGGGCGAACTGAACTCGACCAAAGGTGAAAACAAGTTACCCGGTTAACTTATCTTGGGGAGAAGGAGTTACCTGGTGCCTTTACTTGTGTTTATATCCGTTGGAAAAGAAGGAAAGAGCTATCTTGACAGGCTGGCACAGCTGGAAAGGGAAAAGCAACCTTATCCACACTTCACATATGTGGAGAACATCATTGGACAGTTTTGAATTAAAGGCTCCTCCTACCTTGACTTCACATGCTTCCTTATCTCTTTAATTTCGAAACCCTAATGTATACTGTCCTATATATTGTGTAATCTCATCATTAATAAAGATCATACAGTTCTGAGTCATTCTCTCTCTTATCATAATCTCTTAATCATGATTCTACACTAAACTCATCCTATTCTCTCATACTTTGTTCAAATCTTTTCTAAATAATTTCATTCTCTAAATCTCATAGTAATGTTTACCCAAAAGTATCTTTACAATATAATCAAATTTTCATCTATGGTTATCAAGTATTTACACCCAGTGAACATAGATCAGTTTAGCTACTTCGTACAGAGACAAACAAAAGAGAGTGAGTAAGAAGATCCAACGGTCGGGAGCAGCCGACAAAGAGAGAAGAAGATGGGAGAAGAAGACAAGAGAAAATAACATGCATTGTTACATTGTTAGCTCCACTACTTCGTGGTTTCCACTATAAGATATTGTTTGAACCGACAAAAGACGAAGCTTTTCTGCTGATTAGACGACATAGATGAGCTTTTCTGCTGATTAGATTTGCTGCATGTGGCATGCTGTCGGGGTTCTTGGCGTGCCTCAGGAGCTTTTGGAGCAGTCGTCGGTTTTGCGGCCGCATTCATTTTATTGAGTATCGCTGCTGTGTCTTCTTCCATTCGGATGAAGTTGTTCGACCTCGCGATAGCATCTTGAAGCGACTTGGTGGGGTTTCTGTAGAGATCCTCGCGAAGACTCTCGACGAAGAGCCGACAATAGCCAGCGTCTCTTTCCTCATCAGAAAAATTAGTTCGACCCATCGCGATGTTGAATGCGGTGATATGGTCAGTCAGGTCTGCCTTTCCGGAGAAAGTCGGAAGGCAGATTTTCTCGGCTGGTCGGTACCGTACGTCGGTGATTCGCCGAGAAAAGAGGGTTTTTAAGGTTTCGGCGAGGACACGTTCAATCAACGGCGCCGAAGTAGGTCCTTCGAGCATCCGATCTTTCATGTCCAGGAACGACTGCTTAAGCTCGGCGAGTTCCCGGATGGTGACGAGATCTACACCGCCGGGTGTTTGAACCTGGGCGGCGTTTGCGTTCATCGTGTTTTTGGTGGCGGCTGTTCGGTAAGTGTCGAACAACTGTTTTCGGACTGTCGAGGCCGGATCTCCTGAGTTTCCGGCCAAAGGAGCCAAGATGGCGGTGATGGCGGCGAGTTGCTCGTTCGTCGCCTTCTGGGCGGAGTCTTGCTGCGCCATCCTCTCGAGTATGGTATCTGCGAAGGCCGCTGCTGTCGGAGTGCCTTCAGTCATAGGTGACTCGTCATCGGACGGCGAGTCAGATCGAGCCATGATCTTTGCTGACGCTACTCTGTCGGTCCCACGCTGGGCGCCAACTGTTTGAACAGAGACTGTCGATAAACTAGTAAAGAGAAATGACGAGTTCTCGTCGGTGGGTCAAGACAAAGACGTGTTTTATTAGATCAATGAGTCGAAACAGTGTTACAAAAGGGGGAGAGAACAAAAGAATTAGTCCGGCGAAGGCTAGTTCGTCGGACCGTACAAGTCGGCGAGAAGTAAGATATGAAACCCTAGATCTAGCCGAAAGTGAGTGTAGTAGTATACGGATCCCCCCATTGTTGCCTTTCCTCCTCCTTTTATAGACACGTGCTCGTTAACCTAATCTTCCTTGTCCTGGTGGGCCTCGTCCTGGTGGGCCTCCTCGAGGTGTCGGGCCGAGGTGTCGGGCCGCTATCTCGAATCGTCGAGCTAACAACGTCCGGTTGCTCACCTCGCTGGTCGGAAGCAGTCTAAAGCCGAGCGGATCACTGGCTCGCGAGTCGACGAGCCGAATCTCTTTGTTGTGATCATGTGTCTGGATAATTATCTTGTGGGCCTTTTGGGAGGGCTAGGCCCATACCCAACAGTAAGTCCCCCCAGTTCGCTGGTGAGTAACCGACTCAGCGAATTTGAAAGTAGGGTTTGCACGACAATTGTTCCAGGTTTGTGATCTCACTAGACTCCTCGACTATGTGAGCAACTCGTTTGTTCGCACTTCGTGATCTGACCGATTTGATTTGGACCGGCGGTTTCCTTTGGTTTTGATTACGACTGTTGGTATCAATCTCAACCGGTCTTGGTTTTCCTCGAGAAGTTGAAACGTCGTGAGACGTGGTGAGCTTCCACGCGCCTAAATGGGCCCGTCTAGGCCCATCTAGGTCTAATGATGACGCCTCGGGGTGCGATGCTCTCCTTCCCTTATAAATACCCCTCTCGCGTCTCATTTTCTCCACTCTTCATCCGGTTCAGGTACTTTCTCTCTCTTTCTCTCCGCTTCTCTCTCTAGCTTTGTAGTCTTAGTCTTTTGAGAATTTCGTCGGGCGGTGGCGGTAGGCTTTCCAGAGATCAGAAAGGGAAGGCGGTGGCGAGAGCGACCGAATCGAGTCATGCACGTGTCGTCGAGTCGAACTCTCCTTCTGATTTCGAGACGATTCATCGTGAAGCCATGATCGATACAGAAAATATGGATACGCCTCAGCGAGTCCTTGTTGCTGAGTCGACACGTCAACTCCGCGAGGAGAGAGAGAATGCTACATTAATTACGAGAGACGGTCAAGGTGGGGCGAGTGAAGGAGAGACTTCTCTCCCTGACTTCGTTCCGTGTTGTTATCATCCCGGGGGGATTTTCGAGGACCTCCCGGCTTTGGCTCCGGAACTGATGTGTTCTCCTATCGTGGAAGGACAAACGTGGGGGAACGTCGTGGAGACTCGTTCGAGTCCTAGCAGCGTGAAAGTTATGCTGAGAGAGTGCGGAGGAGTCGGAGTGACTTTCTTAATCCCGACGAAATCCCCGAGGCCGTGGTCCCCTCCATTGGGATTTCAGTGTGTATACGAGTCATACTTTCAGAACAAGACCAAGCTCTGGTTTACAATTCCTCGACTCGTCACATCCTATGCGAGACGTCGTGACGCAGCGATGAGCCAGTTCTTGAATGGTGCGTTCCGTATTTTGGTAGCGTTGATGGTGGCGGCAGAGGAGATCAATGTCTCGATGAGCGTGCAGACTCTTGAAGAGCTGACCTACGTTAAGTCGATGGGGGATGGATTGTACTCAATTCAGATGAGGCCTAACTACAATGTGATTGTCGACCACCCCAGCAGGACGAACAATTGGCAGCACTTCTATTTTTACGTCAAGTATGATGGTTTTGCCTTCGAGGAGCTGCCCGATGATTCCTTTCGATTTTTATGGAATCATGAACTCGGTGGAGTGTTATTGATAGCTTATCGACTGTTTCTTTCTTTCATTTCCTGACGAGTCCTCGTTTGGTTGCAGTCGATCACCCAGATTCGGCCTCCTATCCCGAAGAGTTCATTGCTAACGCTCGTGCCGTCGCGTCGCTTGCTCAAGTAAGTTGGAAAGACATCACCGTTGAGAGGATTCGAAGAGCCGTCGACAGGATCTCAAAGAGTAAGTTCTCTTAACGCGATTATATATTTTTCCTGGCTCGCGTCTGTTCGCTCGAGGCTCTCATTTGGATTTGACTCGTCGATCTTTTGGAGGGGACTGGAGATCTGATTTACCGCCTTTGATTACCGGCAACATGCGGCGATTTTTGATATTCACTCATGCAGAGCAGAAGGTGATCAACGCAGCTAGAGAGATGAAGGAACTTCCGGACTTGAGCGCACTAATCAAGAAGAAGCTGAGTGGAGCGAAAAAGACGTCTTTTGCGACTCCTAGTGAGACGACTCCTGGTGAGATGACTCCTTCCGGGCCTCCCCCTCTCGCTATTTCCCCGGGACCGTCTGTAGACCCAGTTAATATCGAGTACTCGAGGGAAGACCTCGTGCAGTCTTGTGAACGAGAGACTGCTGAACCGTCGGTGACAGATGGTAACAAGAAGAAAAGGTCCGCTCCTGAATCCTCTGCTTCAGTCGACGCCCGCGCGAGGACGGGGTCTGACAAACCTCCGAAGAAGAAGAAGAAGAAAGAGAAGAAAAAGAGGAAGAAGTTTATTGAGGGGCAGTCAGAACCTATCGGGGACGCTGAGGGTCACAAACCTGTTGTTCATGAGGGCTCTTCTCGTGATGCTGCGACTCGAGCTGTCATTGAGTCGAGCGGTACCCCGAACGTTCCGCTAGAGAAGAAGAAGAAACTTCCCATGGGCGTGATGCGTCCTCTTCTGCTGCAAAGACTCCTTCGGTGGCGCCTCCGACGACCACGGGGGTGGTTCAGCCTCGGAGGAACGTCAAATCAAATTTCGCGATCGCGTGGAAATCAAGTATGACGGCGGCACTCCACTTGCTTACGCTCCGTCGGAATGTGCTGAGCTTATTCGACAAATTTGAGGTGGCGCCAAGGATATGCCTCCAGTTAAAGATCTCATCTTCAAAGACGCATATGTTGATGCAGCGAGGACCAAGGTTTTGGTAAGGATTACTCTCCTTGTCTCGCCTTCTCTATATTCCTAGTTCTGATCCTCCCCTTTGTTTGTGCAGAGCGATGGGAGCATGAACTACGTCGTTGAGTTGTACGACACAACCCTTAAAGAGACCATCTCCAAGCTGAAGCAATCTGACAGACTCGTGCGAGCGAAGGACACGGCTCTCAACCGCAAGACGAGTGAATTCAGGGCAGCGATCGACAAGGCCGCAGCGGAGCAGAGTCGGTTACTCGCAGAAAAGAAAGCTCAGAAGGAGAAGTTTATGGAGAAGTTCGGGGAGCTGAAGGACAAATTCAAAACTGCCGGCGAGAAGATCAGAAGATTCGAACGAGAGAAGGCTGCTTTGGAAAAAGAGAAAACTGCTTTGAAAAAAGAGAAAACTGCTTTGGAGGCAGTAGCGGCCCTGAAGGGAAGCGGCAGAAGCATTGGCGTCCGGCCCTAGGATTTATCAATAATATTTCGGCCTTATATTTCTTTAAGTATCAGTGGTGTAGCGGTTGAGAGTCGGCCCTGATTGTTATACACCCGGGTTCAAAACCCCACTTATGCAAAAAAATTTTTTCTGGTTATTTCCGAAAATTTATTTGTTTAAGGAATATTTCTTTTATGCCTGTCTGTAAATAAGGAAATCATATGTTTTTACTTGGTAATTAATTAATAAAGAGTAATTATCTATTATTAAAGTAACTAAATGAGAAAAAAAAGCACAAACTAAACCTAATTACGTTTCATCAATCATCATCTTCTTCTTCTTATTTTTTTAACAACATATCTTCTTCCTCTTATTCAAGAAAAACACAAATTCATCTTCCTCTTATTCATTGGTTTCTCCAAGTTGTTATTTGAAAGCTTCGACTAGCTAGCAACAACAAAACAATTCAGGTTCGTTAAATATTTACCAAGTCGATACCTTCGGTTCGCTGTGTATAAAGAGATATTTATTTACAATTTTTTTTTAGTTCAATGTCTTCGAATCGAATAAAGAATGAAAAGGGAGGTGCAGCAAAAGTAAGAGAAAAGAAGAGGCAAGAAGCACTAACAAATTCAATGGCTGGTTCCATGCTAAGGTATTTAAAAAATCTAAACCTTCTCCACCTGATGAATCGGTAGAGGAAGAGAATAATAAAAGTAGCAAAGAAGCTACTGGGTTTGATCATGATCATGCTGAAAACAGTGGTGAACATAGCAACGAACATGAGTTTGATGAGAATGAGAATGAAAAGGATAAAGAGTTTGGTGTTAAGGAGTATCAGATAGATGGAGATATAAATGATCCTGGAAGTTGGGGAAAAGTTGATAAAAGAATGAGAGATTTTCTGGTTGAAAAATGTCCAATGGCAAGACCTTCAATTGATTATCACTTTCCAAGAGATCATCTAGGCAGGTGTTTTTCCCATTCGTCTTATACCAGAAAAATAATGAATGGAGAGAAGCAAGATCGACGATGGTTTCTTTACTCCAAAGTGAAAGATAAAATCTTTTGTTTTTGCTGTAAGTTATTTAGGCAAGACAAACTTACGAATTTGTTGGCAACTACTGGGTCTAATGATTGGAGAAATGTCTCGAAACTGCTTAAGGAACATGAAAAAGGTCATAAGCATATCACATGCATGATTCAATGGTTGGAGTTGGAAGAGAGATTACAGAAGAATCAGACAATTGATAAGCATATTCAAGAAGAGCTCAACAAAGAGAAAAAACACTGGAGAGATGTGTTGCTGAGGATAATTGCATTGGTAAAAGGTCTTGCTAAACAAAATGTTGCATTTCGTGGAAGTAGTGATAAGATCTATGTAGATGGTAATGGGAATTTCTTGGGCATGGTTGAAGTACTTGCAGATTTTGATCCAGTGATGAAAGAGCATGTTAGAAGGATCGAGAAGCATGAAACTCATTATCATTATCTCAGTCATAGGATTCAGAATGAGTTGACTGATATGCTTGGGAATGAGATCAAACAAATGATCTTAAAGAAGATTCGGTATGCGAAGTATTTTTCAGTTATTCTTGACACCACTCCTGATATCAGTCATCGGGAACAAATGTCCATGGTTATTCGATGTGTGGATATTTCTGAGACTTCTCCAAAGATTGAAGAATTTTTTTAACATTTTTGGAAGTGAAAGACAAAACAGGAGAAGGGCTTTTTGATGCCCTTCAAGATGCGTTGCATAGTCTTGGGCTGAGTATAGATGACATTAGAGGGCAAGGTTATGATAATGGATCAAACATGAAAGGGAAAGTTAAAGGAGTACAAAACAGGTTGCTTGAAATTAATCCCAGGGCTGCCTACACACCATGTGGTTGTCATAGTCTGAATCTTGTACTTTCTGATATCGCTTCCTCCTCATCGATAGCAATATCATTTTTTGGAATTATTCAGCGCATCTATTGTTTGTTTGCTTCTTCTACAAACAACTGTGACGTTTTCAGAGAGATTGTGAATGGTGTTACGGTAAAACCATTATCACAAACTCGTTGGGAAAGCCGCACCAAAGTGTTAAAGCAATACGATTTCAGGCTCCAAAAATACGAGAGGCTTTGATTTACTTGGCTGAAAACAGTGCAAATCCAGGAACAAAAAGTGAAGCCGAGTCTCTTGCAATGAGTGAAACTTATGGGATTGGAAGCTTTGAGTTTTTGATTGGAATGATTATTTGGTATGAGCTTTTGTTTGTTGTTAACAAAGTAAGCAAGATCCTACAATCAAAAGATATGGATATTGATATTGCTATTGCTCAAGTGAAAGGTCTTATTTCTTTTTTTAAAGACTATAGAGAAACAGGTTTCCAAGCAGCAAAAGTAGAAGCTGAAAAGATTGCTATTGCTATGGAAATTGATCATGTGTTCTCTGTGAAAGTAAAGCGGTTCATTAAAAAGAAGCAATATCATGATGAAGAGCCTAGAAAAGATGATGAAGATGTGATATTTACAGCAGAAGAAAACTTCAGGATCAATTACTTCATCAAAATTGTGGATCAGAGTTTGGTTTCTTTCGAAAAAAGGTTTGATCAGTTCCAAAGTTATGAAAAAACTTTTGGATTTTTGTTTGATCTGAAGAAGCTGCAGTTGACAAATGATGATGAACTGATGGTTTCTTGTGTCAACCTTGAAGTTTTTCTCAAGCATGGTGATCGTTCTGATATTGATGGTAATGAATTATTTATGGAGTTGAAGCTCTTAAGAGGGAGTTTACCAACAAATATTCAGAATGCTGCTGAGATATTGGATTTTCTTAAGAAGGTGGATACTCGTTATCCAAATACATGGACTGCATATCGTATAATGATGACAATTCCTGTGTCAGTTGCATCGGCAGAAAGAAGTTTTTCGAAGTTAAAACTCATAAAATCCTATCTACGGTCATGTATGTCACAAGAGAGATTAAATGGTTTGGCGATCATATCGATTGAAGGAAGATGGCTAAAAAATTGGACTACACAAGTTTGATGAATGAGTTCGCTAATAAGACTGCAAGAAGAATTATTTTTGAAGAATAATGTATTTTCATCTTTTAAATACTTTGAATATTTATGTTTTTGTTTGACATTGGATTTTTTATGTATGTTTAAGGTTTTTTTATATACGAAAAGCAGCCCATTTTTTTTCTTTCGCTTCTGGTCTTTCAAAACTCAAGACCGGCACTGTTTGGAGGAGAAGAGGGTGACTACGGCTTTAAGGCATCTGAAGGAGGTCAACCGGTTAAGGGACTCTCGAAGTTACGAGGTTACACATGAGCGAGTCCGCGTTCAAACGGCTATGATTGTAAAAAGCAATCATCGTTTTGCTAAAATTCGAGACCTCGATAAGCGTCGTAGTGACTTCGAGACGGCGAGATCCCTGCAGAGCTAAGCCTTTGGAACGAAGAAGTGTCTTGAAGCGCTTAAGGAGAGTGGGATTGATATCCCTCAAGAGACGATCGACCTGTTTGCTGAGCAGGAGAAGGAGTTCGAAGCTGAGGCTAAGCGCTTAACTGTTGGCGGGATTCCCGAAGAGCTTCTCTGTTAATCTCCACTTCATCTCCCGTCCACCTTCTTGAATGAGAACGTTTTGGCAGCGATTGACCCGTATGGGTCGAACACAGGTCTGATCGACGTTGGAACCGCGGCCTTTCTCCAAACCCCGACGAGTTCTCAAGGAGATCATGCGACCGAAAGGTCGAACGAACCAACTGAGAGAGAGCTCGGGGAGACGTCTGTTCAAGGATGAGAGGTCGTCAGTGGGGTCGAAAGGTCCGAAGATGCGACTGCTCCAGTTGTCTCGGACCCCGCTCCAGCTGCAGCCAGCCTCATCATGGGGGAGGAGTCGTCGATTCCGATACTCGGGGTTAGCGATGCGAGTCCGACTCCTCCTCTAGAAGCTGATGGGGAGGGATCGAACCCTGTAGATCTGCTCGAACTCTCAGATTCTCCAGCTGAGGAAGAAGGTGGTGAAAAGTCCGATGAGCGGGTCCCCGGGAATAATTCACAAGGAACAGAGGAAAGAGTGGTTGACGAAGTTGAGAATCCGCCTACTTTGACAACGGATGGGACTGGAGGCGCTTCAGATCAGCTCGGAGCTCGAGTCGTTGAGGAAGACCACGATCGTACTGAAGATTGACCTCGTGTGTTGTTTTTGTTTCTCTTAAGCTTTATGTTTCTAGCCCTATGAGGCTTTAGTTGATGTAATTCCGAACTTCTTTATTTTGTGGCTGTGTTTTTCGTTTCGAACCTTCGGTAAGCCTTATGGTTGTTTTTTTTTGTTTTAAACAAAGTTTGCCTGAGTCGTGAAACAAAATCTACTGGACTCAGAACTGCTGGTTGCCTTTCGATGAGTCACTGAATTTTGTTTCGGACATTAGATTCTAACGATTTTGATTTGGCGATTCGGTCAATGTTTCGAAGTAAACCGGAGAATCAATTATCCGGTCTTATCGAGTCTTGACGCGTTATGCCATCAGTTCGAGTCATCGAAAAAGTTTAAGTTTTCGACTTCGAAGACAATCGTTTGTTTTTCGAGCGACAGCGGTTCTCAATCGATCTCAAAGTAGTCCTAAAAATATTAGGTTGGCCAAACCTGACTTTAAAGGATCATAAGATGATCGAGAGCTATCGTCTTGATCGCATCGGCTAAGACCGTGATACGACCGGGAGTCCCCCGAGCACGTGTCTGATCAGGACATGCTCGTTAGTGGGTGCGAGTGCTAGTACGTTTGTCCGAGAGACAAGGTCGTGCTCGTGCGTAAGCATCGCCAAATATAATTCGCGCTCCCACTTGTTGAGAGATTGTTTTGATTGATCGATGATGATAATTTTTTTTTTGTTATACCTGGACTGGTTAAGGCTGCCTACGTACCTCTGGGAGAGGATCAAGCCATTCGTAGTTCCTTTTTGGTGAGCGAAAGTGGCAGTTGATGCGCATTCACACGTTTTTTTTTTTTTTTTTTGCGAGTGAAAGTGACTGATTGTCATTCACTCGTTGGTTTTGAGGTATGATCGAGTAAAACTGGCAGTTGCTCGATCATTAGATACGTTTCTCAAGAGTAGTATCTTCGGAGATGCATGAAGTTCCATGCTCTGGGAACAGGTTCGCCAGTCGATGTCTCGAGTCGGTAGACTCATGGTTTAACGACTTGGGCGATCTTGTACGGTCCTTCCCAGTTAGTCCCAATCTTGCCAGCGTTTAGCTCCTTAGTGTTTTCGAACACTTTGCGGAGTACGATATCGCCCAGCTCGAGAGGTTGAGACTTGACCTTCTTGTTGTAGTAGCTCTCGATCTGATGCTTATAGTTCTGGATGCGAAGTAAGGCTTGGTCGCGTCGTTCCTCGATAGCGTCTAAAGCGTCAAGCAGCATGTCGCTGTTAAGCTCAACGTTCTGTGGCATTTTTGACCGACGTAGACTGGTTACGTTCACTTCAGCAGGAGCCATAGCTTCGACTCCGTGGGACATTGAGAAAGGAGTTGATTTTGTTGCTCCTCGAGGAGTCGTTCTATGCGACCAAAGAACACCGTCGAGTTCATCGGTCCAGCATCCTTTTTTCAAGTCGAGGCATTTCTTTAACCCGTCGATTATGATCTTGTTGGATGCCTCAGCTTGATGGTTGCTCTGCGGGTACCGCGGACTCGATGTGTTGAGTCGGATTCTCCATCTTTCGCAGAACTCTCGAAACTTGTCTGATATGAATTATGAGCCATCGTCAGTCACTATTTTGTATGGTAGGCCGTGGCGACAGATGATGTTTTTCCACACGAACCGTTGAAGTTCTTTTTCTGTTATGCTGGCGAAAGCTTCCGCGTCGATCCACTTTGTGAAGTAGTCAGTTAGCACTAGGACAAAGTGTTTCTGTCGGGAGCTTGGCATAGGGCCGATTATGTCCATTCCCCATCGCAAAAAAGGGTATGGTGCCGTCATCATCCATAGCAGCTCTGTCGGGGAATGGATTGTCGAAGCGTGTCGCTGGCATTGGTCGCATCTTCGAGCGTATGCCTCGCAATCCGCGTTCATTGTTGGCCAGTAAAATCCGAGGCTTTTGACTTTTAAAGCGAGTGCTCGACCTCCGGAGTGATTTCCTGCAGCGCCTTCATGCGTTTCGGCCATGACAAGATGCGTTTCTTCGCCGTTGATGCACTTCAAGAGTACTTTGGTTGTGGTCCATCGATGGAGTTCTCCATCCAAGACGACGTAGTGTGAACTCCTTGTCTTGAGTCGTCTTGCAATCCATTTCTTGGGAGGTAGCTTTCCATCAACCAGATAATTGATGAATTCTGTCCTCCAGTCGGTAGCTTCAATTTATTCCGCTGCGGGGTCCTCGTCCATGGGGATGGCTTCGGTTATGGGTGCTACGACGGTCGCTTCGCTAGGCGGGAGCTCAATGCTTGATTTGTCGATCTTGTGGATGGGGATGGTCCGTTTCACCTGATCGCGCAGCCTGCTACCCAAGGCAGCGAAGGCGTCGGCGCACACGTTCTCTCCTATGGGGACTTTGGTGAGTTCGAAGAATTCAAAGTCCTTAGCGAGTGTTTGAACGACTTTAAGATACACGTCCATTCATTCGTTACGAGCATCGTAGTCGCCGCTAAACTGACTGGTAACGAGTTGTGAGTCGCAGTATGCACTGAGGCGTTTTTCTTTGACTGCCTTAGCGAGTCGTAGTCTTGCGATCAATGACTCGTATTCCGCTTCATTATTTGAAGCGGTGAAGCCGAAACTGAACGACTGTCTGATTAGCTCGCCTTTTGGTGACTGCAATTGGACTCCTGCTCCTGATCCTTTGTTTGTTGACGGTCCGTCGACGTGAAGTATCCAATTCTGACTTGGAAGGATTAGGTCTTGCTCTAGCTCTGGTGCGAGCTCGATCAGGAAGTCAGGGAGGACTTGGGATTTTGCTGCTGTTCGATTTTTGAACACAATGTCGTGCTCGCTGAGCTCGATAGCCCACTTCGATAATCGTCCGGACTGGTTGGTGTTTTGCATTACTGTGCGGAGCGGTTGATTTGTTAGTACTTCGATCGTATGCGATTGGAAGTAAGGACGCAACTTTCTCGCTGACGTGATAACTGCAAGAGCCATCTTCTCGAGGGTGGGGTATCGTGTTTCTGGGTCGGTCATCCGCTTGCTCGTGTAGAAGATAGGCTTATGCTCTCCTCGATCCTCTCGGATAAGGACGCTGCTGACAGCGGTGGAGGATACTGCGATATAAAGGGAGAGTGTATCACCGGCTTCTGGTTTCGATAGCACGGTAGGAGTCGTAAGATACTGTTTGAGTTGTCCGAACGCCTCTTCGCACTTCTCGTCCCAGACGAAACGCTTGTTTCCACACAGTAGCTCGTAAAAGGGGAGGCATTTATCCGTGGACCTCGAGATGAAGCGGTTCAATGCTGCAATCCTCCCCGTGAGCCGCTGAACCTCTCTGCTGTTTTTTGGGCTGGGAAGGTCAAGTATGGCGGTGATCTGCTTAGGATTCGCCTCGATCCCTCGCTGGGTGACAATGTATCCCAAGAACTCGCCTGAAGTGACGCCGAAGGTGCATTTTGCAGGGTTGAGTTTCATTCCGTACTCATTCAGCGTTTTAAAGCACTCTTTTAGATGATTTAGATGATTTGCCGCGCGGAGTGACTTAACCAGCATGTCGTCGATGTAGACCTCCATTGTGTTCTCCAGTTTGTCGGCGAACATTCGATTGACGAGTCGTTGATAGGTCGCACCGGCGTTCTTAAGACCGAATGACATCACTTTGTAGCAGTACGTCCCTCTATCGGTGATGAATGATGTGTTCTCTCGATCGTCTGGGTGCATCATGATCTAATTGTAACCCGAGAATGCGTCCATAAAAGTCAGGAGCTCGTTTCCAGCAGTCGATTCGACTAATCTATCGATATGCGGAAGCGGGTAACTGTCTTTGGGGCAAGCCTTGTTCAGATCGGTGAAGTCGACGCAGACACGCCACTTTCCGTTCTTCTTCTTGACGACGACCGGGTAAGCCAACCACTCCGGGTATCGCACCTCGGCGATTGAACCGGCCGCGAGCAGTCGTTCGACTTCTTCATTGACGGCCTTGCTTCGTTCAGGGCCAAGCTTGCGTCTCTTTTAGCGAATAGGCTTGATGGTTGGATCTACATTCAACTCGTGGGATGTTATGGCGGGACTTATTCCCTTCATATCTGACGTTGTCCAAGCGAATGTTGATGAGTTCTGCTTCAGGAAGTCGATGATCGTACGTTGCATCTCGTCAGAGAGGAAAGCGCCGACTCGGACTATTTTGCTTTGGTCGGAGTCGTCGATCGTCACTTCTAGAATCTCATCTTTTTGAGGTTGGATTTGCTTTGCTATCGTGTTGATGCGAGGAATCGACTGTTGCATCTTCACTGTTGCAATCAGTAGGTCACGTGTGGCCTGCTGATCCCCGCGAAGAGTCTGTATTTGACCGTTCAGTCCAGGAAACTTCACGCACTGATGATACGTAGATGATATTGCCTTGATCGAATGTAACCAGGGGGTTCCGAGGATCGCGTTATATGGAGCCTTTGTTCGGATAACGGAGAACTTGACCGTGCGTGTTACTCCGCATGCGTAGACCGGAAGCTTGATTGTTCCAATCATCATCTCGGAAGCTCCGTTGTATCCCGTAAGGGAGCGAGATGATGGTTTCATATTGTGCAGGTCGACTCCCATCTTATCGAGTGTATCGCGAAAGATCAGATCAACCGAACTGCCAGTATCGACCAGAACTTTGGCGACGTCACACTTTGCGATTCCTACTTTGTTGAGTAGGGGGTCGTTATGAGGTAGATGGACGCCGATGGCATCGTCAGGTGAGAAAGTGATCGAGAGATCATTCTCAGGATTCGATGGCCATTTCTTTGTGGTTATTGCCTGTCGTCGATGGTCCTTGATCGATCGAACCGAGTTGCCGCAAGGAGGCGAGGCTCCCATAATTACATTTAAGAAGGGAGCGCGCTCGATCCGTCTATTTTGCAGTTGGACCCTCATGTCTTTAGGCTAGTCTTCGATGATTGGCTCATGTTTATCGTCGTTACTGGCTTTCGTTTCCTCCAACTTTCATTGTAAGTCGGAACGATTAGGTCGGTTGAGCTTGATCCTGAGGTCTTCTGATTTCGAGTTTAGCTGATCACGAAGGTCGAGGACTCGGGGCTTGATCTGGGGTTGAACAATGGAGTCTTCGACTCTTTTAGCCTTGGACTCTTCGATGATTGAACGAAGATCAATTTTAGAGTCGTGCACATGGTCGATTGTCTGCGACTTTCGCCTGAGCTTGTTTCTCAAGTCATTCGACTCTTCCGGTCTGCCGTTTTCACTTGGTCGCTTGTTAGAGCGTTCGTGCGAATCGCGGACTTTGCTGTCCTCTTCTACATCCGAGGAGGAACTTGGTCGTGCGAGGATAACTTGGACGCGTCGACGATTACGAGGTTGCTCTTCTTCGACTTGTGCTTCGCCCTCGTCTTCGTCTTGCTCTTCTGGCTTGTCATCCTCTGCGCGTTTGGGTCAGGCTCCGGCCTTGTCTTGACTTTTCTGAGCCTTCTTTTCTTTGTTTTTGCTCCATCTCTTGGTGTTGTTTTGCCTAGGCTTGGGGAGCTCGACGTTGGCTGTTCCGTTTTCGTAAGATGAGAAGAGGGCATCGACCAGATGCATGCAGTCTCTTGTGTCATGTGCCTTGGACTTATGGTAACTGCACCATAGGGTTGGCTCGGTCGTGCCAGGATTCGAAGTTGAAGGCGCCGAAGAAGTTTGCGGCTTCTCGTCGTTCTCCCAGACGTTCCAACATTTCTCGCGCACAACGATAGTCGATCCCGGGGGCGGGTTTTTATCTTCGACGACATAGACAAAGCTTTTCTGCTGATTTTCTTCGACGACATAGACGAAGTTTTTCTGCTGATAAGATTTGCTGCCTGTGGCGTGCTGTCGGGGTTCTTGGAGTGCCTCAGGAGCTTTTAGAGCAGTCGTCGGATTTGCGGCCGCATTCATTTTCATGAGTATCGCTGCTGTGTCTTCTTCCATTCGGATGAAGTTGTTCGACCTCGCGATAGCATCTTGAAGCGATTTGGTGGGGTTTCTGTAGAGATCCTCGCGAAATAGGGACTTGAAGTAGAGAGTATTCATCAACGCGTCAACGGCGATGCTGTCTGGGATATGTACCTTCGAAGTGACAACTTTGAACTTCTCTATGAAGTCGCAGAGGCTTTGGTTCGCTCCCTGAGATAGGTTCCAAAGGTCGGATAGGGTCGCTCCTTGTCTCGTAAACATGATGTACTGCTTGAGGAATGCGGACGTTAGGTCGTGAAAGTCGTTGATGGAGTCTCGTTCCAATCCAGTGAACCATCCGAGAGCTGGTCCTTGAAGACTCTCGACGAAGAGCCGACAATAGCCAGCGTCTCTTTCCTCATCGGAAAAATTAGTTCAACCCATCGCGATGTTGAATGCGGTGATATGGTCAGTCGGGTCTGCCTTTCCGGCGAAAGTTTCGCCGGAAGGCGGATTTTCTCGGCTGGTCGGTACCGTACGTCGGTGATTCGCCGGGAAAAGAGGGTTTTTAAGGTTTCGGCGAGGACGCGTTCAATCAACGGCGCCGAAGTAGGTCCTTCGAGCATCCGATCTTTCATGTCCAGGAACGACTGCTTAAGCTCGGCGAGTTCCCGGATGGTGACGAGATCTACACCGCCGGGTGTTTGAACCTGGGCGGCGTTTGCGTTCATCGTGTTTTTGGTGGCGGCTGTTCGGTAAGTGTCGAACAACTGTTTTCGGACTGTCGAGGCCGGATCTCCTGAGTTTCCGGCCAAAGGAGCCAAGATGGCGGCGATGGCGGCAGCCGAAAGTGAGTGTAGTAGTATGCGGATCCCCCCATTGTTGCCTTTTCTCCTCCTTTTATAGATTCCTTGTCCTGGTGGACCTCGTCCTGGTGGGCCTCCTCGAGGATGGGCCGAGTTGTCGGGCCGCTACCTCGAGTCGTCGAGCCGACAACGTCCGGTTGCTCGCCTCGCTGGTCGGAAGCAATCTAAAACCAAACCGATCACTGGCTCGCGAGTCGAAGAGCCGAATCTCTTTGTTGTGATCAAATGTTTGGATAATTATCTTGTGGGTCTTTTGGGAGGGCTAGCCCATACCCAACACATATGTGTGGACGTAACATTATACAAATATAAATAACAACTCGATTGCTTATACCTTACAACTGAGATCTTTTTTTCTAAAATCCATTTTTGTAATCTTCAAGCATGAACAGTTATAAGTTTTCTTCACTTTTAGCTTTGAAAATGTTGTATTCGTATATTATGTTAACAGATCGAACGTTTGAGTAATGTGGACATATCTTTGATACTAATCACTTTAATGAAAGTGTGTTTTTTCTTAAAAATATAAATATTGAATCAATGCTATATATTATTGGTTGGAAACTCATCTTTGTCATAAAAAATTGCGATCCTTTTAATGGTTCAAATTAAAAAAAAAACGGATAGCAGTTCTATGACAAAAGCAAATTACACATTTGCAATTCTACAAGAAAAAATCATTGGTCCGTGAATAATAACTTTATAAAAAGCAAAGCACAATAATTAACCTTGATATTTGAAAGAAAGACTTATTTATATACCTTGGGTTTTGAAAAATCACCAGAGAAAAACAAATTTGTTTATTATAGAAATATAGAGTGATGTTTTTTTTTTTTTGACGTCAAACGGTCATTCTATTACTCAAGTTTGAGTGTGGTCTGGTTACCCAGACCGGAATAAAACAACCAATGAAAAGTAGTTCATAGAATGACATTAAAAGTTTGAAATTTTTCAGAAATAATATACTGATGCACGATGTATATACAGATTGCACACACACCCACGAAAAAACGGAAGAGAATCCGGTGGCGCCCTAATCACTTCATTATTATAATTTAAAAACTTATAATAAAGTAAAGCTTTGAGTATTTAATCTTATTACTAGTCTTCCCAAGACAACAGCAAACGAGAAGAAAGAGACAGAGAGAACAAAAGTGAGACTCAAAGTCCAACGTTGCCTTCATCAACCTCTAGCTCCTCTGCTGCCTAACTTACCACCACCGTTGCCGGTAAAGTTTTAATCTTCTTTCCCCCGGCCAGAGAAGTTTCTCCATGGGAGAGAGTGTCAAGACCTCACTCTTAGCTCCACGGTTATTGCTCTTGGTGTTCTTGTTCTGCAGTGGTCTAGTGTAAATCCTAAGCAATCAGAAAGCAAAGCCTTTACACATGCTTCTTGTCTCCTCACGGTTCAACAAAAAAGATAGAGACAGCTTTGCTTTCTTCCTCGTCCTCCATTGCACCACAACCAACCAATTGACTCTCTAATTATTCCATTACCAGAGATTCAATGGAGAAAGAACCAAACCATTTCACCCGTTTATTTCCTTTCAACCATTTTTACATCATAAAACGGCTATCTTTCGATTGTTGCATCAAACAGTTGAACCTTCTCTTCTTGATCTTGTTCCTTTTTGGTTCATGGGTCTCCATGGCCCAACCCACTCTTTCTCTTTCATCAGACGGCCAAGCTCTTCTCTCTTTGAAGAGACAATCATTATCCTCTTCTTCATCACTCTTCTCTTCATGGGACCCACAAGACAAAACACCATGTTCATGGTATGGCATTACATGCTCTGCAGACAACAGAGTTATCTCTGTCTCCATCCCAGACACTTTCCTTAACCTGTCTTCAATGCCAGACCTCTCTTCTCTCTCCTCTCTTCAGTTCCTAAACCTCTCCTCCACAAACCTCTCTGGCCTAATCCCTCCTTCTTTTGGAAAACTCACCCACCTCAGGCTTCTTGACCTTTCTTCAAACGCTCTCTCTGGTCCAATGCCATCAGAGCTTGGCCGCCTCTCTTCTCTCCAGTTCCTTATCTTGAATGCCAACAAGCTCTCTGGCTCAATACCTTCACAGATTTCAAATCTATTTTCTTTGCAAGTTCTTTGTCTTCAGGATAATCTATTAAATGGTTCGATTCCTTCAAGCTTGGGTTCTCTGGTCTCTCTTCAGGAGTTCAGGCTTGGTGGTAACCCTAATCTTGGAGGCCCTATCCCTGCCCAGATAGGGCTCCTGAAAAATTTGACAACTCTAGGGTTTGCAGCCAGTGGTTTGTCAGGTTCAATCCCTTCCACATTTGGGAACTTGGTAAATTTGCAAACTCTGGCTCTGTATGACACTGACGTCTCTGGTACTATCCCACCTCAACTGGGTTTGTGCTCAGAGCTCAGGAACTTGTATTTGCACATGAACAAGCTCACTGGATCCATCCCAAAGGAACTAGGTAAGCTCCAGAAGATCACTAGCTTGCTTCTATGGGGTAATTCTTTATCTGGGGCTATCCCACCTGAGATTTCCAACTGTTCTTCCCTCGTGGTGTTTGATGTTTCCGCCAACGATCTGTCCGGTGAGATTCCTGGAGATTTGGGGAAGCTTGTTTGGTTGGAGCAGCTTCAGTTGTCTGATAATATGTTCACTGGTCATATTCCTTGGGAAATAAGCAACTGCTCTAGCCTCATTGCTCTTCAGCTGGACAAGAACAAGTTATCAGGCTCTATACCCTCCCAAATCGGAAACCTCAAGTCTCTTCAGAGCTTTTTCTTGTGGGAGAACTCAGTTTCGGGAACAATCCCGTCTTCTTTTGGAAACTGTACGGACCTAGTCGCCCTCGACCTCTCTAGGAACAAGCTAACGGGAAGAATACCAGAAGAGCTCTTCAGTTTAAAGAGGCTCAGCAAGCTTCTCCTTCTAGGAAACTCCTTGTCCGGTGGACTACCAAAGAGCGTAGCAAAATGCCAGTCGCTTGTGAGGCTAAGACTGGGAGAGAACCAACTCTCAGGCCAGGTCCCTAAAGAGATAGGCGAGTTACAGAACCTGGTGTTTCTTGATCTCTACATGAACCATTTCTCTGGTGGGCTTCCTTACGAGATCTCCAACATCACTGTCCTTGAGCTCTTAGATGTGCACAACAACTACATCACCGGAGATATCCCTGGTCAGCTAGGAAACCTTGTGAATCTAGAGCAGCTTGACCTGAGCAGAAACAGCTTCACCGGAAACATACCACTGAGTTTCGGCAACTTCAGTTACCTAAACAAGCTGATCCTGAACAACAATCTCCTCACTGGTCAAATCCCTAAATCCATCAAGAATCTACAGAAGCTTACACTGCTTGATCTGAGCTTCAACAGCTTATCCGGTGAAATCCCACAAGAGCTCGGCCAAGTCACGACCTTGACTATAAACCTCGACTTGAGCTACAATGCCTTGTGTGGAGACATCCCTCAAACTTTCTCAGGCCTCACACAGTTGCAATCCCTCGACCTATCACACAATATGCTTCACGGTGATATCAAAGTCCTCGGCTCCCTCACGAGCCTAGCTTCCCTCAACATCTCCTTCAACAACTTGTCAGGTCCAATCCCAGCTACACCCTTGTTCAAAACAATCTCAGCAAGTTCTTACCTCCAAAACACCAATCTCTGCCATACAATGGACGGCGTAACTTGCTCATCACACAATGGACAAAGAAAATCCCCAAAGATGGTAGCTTTAGTCGCTGTAATCCTCGCTTCAATCACCATCGCCCTTCTCGCAGCGTGGCTTCTCGTCTTACGCAACAACCACCGCTACAAAACTCAGAAACAAACAACAACGACGACATCAACAGCAGACGACTTCTCATACCCATGGACATTCATCCCGTTTCAGAAACTCGGTATCAGCGTCAACAACATCGTGAGCTCCTTAACGGACGAGAACGTGATCGGAAAAGGCTGTTCGGGAGTCGTTTACAGAGCGGCGATGCCCGACGGAGAGATCATAGCGGTGAAGAAGCTCTGGCGAACTAAAGACAACGACGACGAACCCACTACAAAGATCGATTCGGAGATACAGATTCTGGGGAGCATCAGACACAGGAACATCGTGAAGCTGTTAGGTTACTGTTCGAACAAATCAGTGAAGCTGCTTCTGTACAACTACTTCCCCAACGGGAATCTCCAGCAGCTGCTTCAAGGGAACAGAAGCTTGGACTGGGAAACGCGTTACAAGATCGCCATTGGAACCGCTCAGGGTCTAGCTTATCTTCACCACGATTGCCTTCCCGCCATTCTACACAGAGACGTGAAGTGCAATAACATCCTTCTTAATTCCAAGTACGAAGCCATTCTCGCTGATTTCGGACTCGCCAAGGTGATGAATTCGCCGAATTATCACACCGCCATGTCTCAGGTCGCTGGCTCCTACGGCTACATCGCTCCAGGTATAAGGGCTTACAAAAGATATGGCCCGGGGGTTGTTTGATAGTTTTGTTAAAGCTTAGGGGTTTTTTGTGTTATATTATGCAGAATATGGATACACGATGAACATAACAGAGAAGAGTGACGTGTATAGTTACGGCGTCGTTTTGCTTGAGATTCTTCTTGGACGGAGCGCAGTGGAGCCACAGATTGGCGATGGGCTTCACATAGTAGAATGGGTGAAGCACAAAATGGGAAGCTTCGAACCGGCGTTATCTGTACTTGACGTTAAGCTGCAAGGGTTACCGGATCAGATGGTTCAGGAAATGCTTCAGACATTGGGGGTTGCGATGTTCTGTGTGAACTCTTCGCCTGTGGAGAGACCCACGATGAAGGAAGTTGTGGCTTTATTGACGGAGGTTAAGTTTAGTCCCGAGGAGTGGGGGAAAACATCTCAGCCTCTTATAAAACCTTCTTCCTCTTTGTAACCAAACGGTGATTTGTTTCCTTTCTTGTTTTTTTCTTTTTTTGTTTACGTCAAACTGGTTGAGAGTATGTTGGCGGGATTTGGTTTCTTGTACATGTTTAGAAGTATCAATGTACTAGTTTAAACTCGTGTTGTATGGATAATTGTTGGAGTTTGGAAACATTCAGCAATCAGCATGTTTATTTATTTCAGAGATGGAGAGGCTTCGTTTCAATAGAGTTAGTATAAAAGTCTAAATGATATTAATTTTGATATTCTAAAGGGTTTGATCAATATTCATAACAGACCACAAAATAAGGAATATAGCCCTAGTAAAGTGGAAGTCATGGAATGTGACAATTAGAGCCAAATTTTGATCTTTTTCGCCTTGCATTCGCGTGCGCGTGAAGATAAGGAGAGTGACACATTTCTATTATAACCATTAGCTTACTATATTCATGTAATTGGAAACGCAATGTTTTTGTAAGTGTATTACACGATAGGGAACACTATACTATAATATATATGACATAGTATTAGCACCGCAAAAGCTAAAGAGACCATCAACCTAGGTATTTATGGGGCGCGAAGGTAGATTCCAATTCAATAAGATAAACCTTATAGCAGCGGTGACCATAAAAGGTTTGAAAGTATTGGAATGTACTATACACGAGACATATATATATGTTAACAGGACATATAAGGACAAAAAAGGTGAAAATTTTAGTAAACTATATGTGATATAATATAGTCCGTAGAGATTGCTATGTGAAAACATTTTGTTGGAGAATGCATAATAAGTGGTTCAAGTGGAGGCGACTATAGTGGGTACACACCAAGATAACATGAACGATAGCATATACAATAGCCTCTCCCCCCCCCCCCCCCCCCCC
>NC_027752.1:28036023-28045391 GCF_000695525.1 Brassica oleracea var. oleracea
CCCACCAAATAAGGGAGTTGCTCTTAACGATTGGTTAACAAATACAATAACATTAAAAGTTGAAACAGAGTAGGTAAGTAATAAACATAAATATCACTCCACATGAAATTGCTGGAAGTGGTCGAGATTGAAGCATGAGAAAGCTTCTATTGCGTTTGTTTGTGTTGCAGTGCCACGATCATCTTCTGTTAGTTGGGCTGCATTGTTCAGGCTCCCTTTCGCATTAAGTTCCATAAGGACATGTGTTTCAACACATGATATTCATGTGGCATGTAAACAATGGAGGTGTTACAATTAAAGCATTGGTACTGCAAAATATAACTATTCTATATATATAAACCTAATAGAATGGTTAGGTAACCGTTAAATGGAAACAGTGCTTTTAAACACGTACACTATGCTACTTCCATTATAGCTATGGTGATGAAACGGGTATCATGTTTTCTTCCACTGATAAATTCAGTCTCTAAATACATATATGACGTAGCCGTAAAAAGTTGCAATTTTCCATAGCTTCTTAAGACATCTTATATGGACATACATCATATACACACAAGCTTCCATCTGGTTTTACGTTTCCGACATAAGGGGTTCTATACTATAATTAGCTATCGATGGTCTAGTCCATTCAAGTGTAACAATAAGTTAACGACCAATAAAGGAAAAAAATTAATTTACCAAACTTTTTCCTGGCTAACGTTACCCCGACCAAATCCCTCTTCCAAAGCTACATGGCGATGGCGATGTCAGTTATTTCTCACTCAAGAAGGCATACCATCAAATCTTATGAGATCGATAACGCTAAAAAAATAAAAAAGTTGTTACCTTGTTTTCGTCGGCGTCAATGGTCCACGTTCAACTCTCGCCTCAAAGTTCTACGGCGCCGAAACCCTAACACCGCCTGTCTCTCACGTCGACAGGTTATCAGCTTCCGTTTGGGGCTTTCCGATTGTTGGCGTCTCGTCCTCCATTTAGCAACAGATGCCCTTAATCGCATTCGCAAAATCTGACTTTCGCACTCGTTTATCATAAGAGAAAGCAAGCAGGAAAAGGTGTTTCTGGAATTGCAGTTTCTTAGCAAAAGTGAAGATATGCGATGGTTTGGCTTTCAACGCGCATGAGAAGGGTAGTTTTGGAACTTCGGAGCATATTATGTAACATATCATACCCATCGGGTTGTTATGGTTACTAACTTAATTTCTCTTGGGCTATATACATGAGCTCAAATTTCCCTTGTCTAAATGATATTTGCCGTCATATAACATTATACACTGTTCATGAATGTAAATCCAACCAAAATCTGTCATTGGATATAATACTTTTCATACACGAATCATTTTTTTTTACATCTTTATATTTTATGGTTTGAGGATTTAACAATTTTTCAGTGTTCTAAAAATCAGTCTAGGCGTCGCCTAGGCGCCCGCTTAGTCGGCAAATCATATATGAGCAAAACGATTTTTTCAAACCAACTTTTTAAATATCGGTCTAGGGGTTAAAAAATTGGCCTATGTACCCGCCTAAACTATAATCTTCTATAATACGCCCGACCACAGCATAGTGATTTTTAGAACAATGTTTTTTTTTGTCAACTGTTTCTTTCCATTAGAAAAGCCCAACTGGATATATTAGAAGAGAAGTTACAAACCCATTATTTTTCTTCAAGTGTTACACATAAATCCACGTATATTTAGTAAAGAGAGTCTTTGACACGCATCTTCTTTTACTTTTGCATGAAACGGCAATCAGATTAGGTTGACACGTGTCCTGAGCACACCGCGTGAGATGAAAAATCTGAGACGCAACACCGCCAGCGAACCACCGTCTACCTGAGCTTTTTCTCCGGGTATGGTTTGAACTTCTCTTTTTCCTATCTTTCGCTCAATCTGTCGCTTTAGTAAGAACCTCCATCAACGTTGGATAATAATTTTGGGAATACTCAGTTGATCTAACATAAGATTTTTACCGGACCACCTTCGATATAGGGAAGATGCTGACTTCATCTAAATCTCCATCAAAACCAGCCAAAATCAATCCAACATCAAATCGTCCTTTCTATATCCAGGATACTTTACTCATAAGCCAACTCACCGGCTTCAATCATAAGAGAGTAAAGATTGCTTTCTTTCAGAAAGGAGTGAGTGCAACCCGAGAGAGAAAATGAGAATCTTCCTAAGCAAACATGATTTTAGTGAAAAAATGGCAGAAGAGAAAAATTCAAGATATTTACATCGATCTCCATCGAAGAACTAGGAAAGCATCCTTGAAGCTTTGCTTAGATCAAAATCGTATACACTGCAAAAGTCACCACCGGAGAAGATTTGATCAGCTAGTCGAAAAATTTATCGGCTAATCCGAAACAACATCTGATCCAAGACCAGAAACAAAAAAAACAAAAATTGATTCTCTCTTCTCGACTTTATCTCTGCGAAAGATGAAGATGTGTGAACAGAGAGAGAGAGAGAGAGAGAGAGAGAGAGAGAGAGAGAGAGAACGCTGAAAATTGTTTGTGAGGATCTAACAGCTAGACCTTTATTACATCTACTTTATGAATTTAATTAGTACTAGATTATGATCCAAGCTTTTCAAGCGCGGATCCGTTTTTATTTATTAATATAAATATTATTTATAAAGTCTATTTATTTAACCTTTTTGTTTTACTTTTAATTATTTAAATTTTAAATGGGATAGTTATACAAGTTTTAAAATTTTTAAAAATAGCTATAATTCTTTTTAAAATATACTAGTCTTAGACCCGCACGCCCGTGCGGGTATAATTTTGATATATATAGATTTATATAAAATATATATTCCATATTAGAGATACATAATATTTACCATATTATATATGTGTTTTATATAACATGTCTACACATAACATTTTTATTGTAAAAAAAATTATCGATATATTATATTTGTTTATAATTCAGTTAAATTAGTATGGCAGTCTAAATAACCATAATTTAAATTATTCTTTCAAATTTCTATTGGTTTGAAAATAAATACTTATTTGAAAATATATTTATCTCGAAGTATTTGTTCTACAATAAATTAATCATAATGTGAAAATATGTATAACATTATTATTGTTATTACAACAAAGTGAGAATTATATATATATATACATCATAATGTGAAAATATGAATAACATATTTTTTTTATTACAACAATGTGAGAATTATATATATATATATATATATATATATATATATATATATATATATATATATATATATATATATATATATATATATATATAACAAAATATAGGAACTATTAATAAAAAAAGATGGATCCGTTTGAAATCAATATTTTGAAAAATACTGGGCCTAAAATTTGTGCTAATGTTAAATCAGGCATGTTTAATAATGTCATGGGCTCGAAATACGTATTTGCAAGTTTTGATTAGGTGATGTGCAGATCTCGTTAGTTCATGCATATCTTTTTAGAATTTGGCAAAAAAAACACAAACTTTGCACGAATTGCCAAAAAAAATATGTACTCGAGCTTGACCAAAAAAACACTTTATTTTTGTTGACTTTTTTAATTTATTAAGCAATTTATGATTGACTGGCCATATTAGCACACCCTGAATCCACAGTTAAGACAACGTTAACTAGACGTTAAATGTTGGCGTTAAGTGAAACGATGTCGTTTTCAAATGAGATGAAACGATGCCGTTTTACATGATTTTAAAATAAACAGATGTAGATCCTTGGTTTCAAACTCAGGTTGCTTGGGACAAATAGCAAAGTATTTTACCACTGGGCTACTGACACTTTCAATGAGGTTACAAACACATTTAATTTTATTTGGTACTGATTGAATATAAAAAAAATCTCTACAAACTTAAAAAGATCTTTAAAATTCCAAAAAATATAGAAAAATTCATTAAAATTAAATCATAAATATATTTTTTCTGTTAAAAATGAAAAAAATTCCATAATAATTTTAAAAATAAAATTCCTAAAAATTAAAAAAATTCAAATAAAATGCAAAAAATTAAAGTTACAATTATCAGCTAAAAATTAAAATCGCACTCATAATGGGTACAATATTTATTTTAAGCATTTTAATTTAATTTAATATGTGGGTATCTTTTTATGTGTGTATAATTAATTTCAACTTTTAGAAAAAAAAAATTTAAAAATGAAAATTTTGGAAGATTTTAGATTTTTTCAAAGAAATTTTTTTATTTCATTTTTAATTTTTGTATCTAAATTAATTTTATAAAAAATTTCAATATTTTTTTAATTTTTTGGAATTTTAAAGATCTTTATAAGTTTTTAGAGAATTTTTTATATTCAATGAGTACCAAATAAAATCAAATGTGTTAGTAACTCCAATGAAACTGTCACTTGCCTAGTGGTAAAATACCTTGTCATTTGACCCAACGAACTTGGGTTCGAAACCTGGGATATACTTTTTTTTGTTCTCAAACCATATAAAACGACGTCGTTTCATCTCATTTGAAAACGACGTCGTTTCACTTAACGCCAACAATAAACGACATTAAATTTTTCTGTTAAATTTTCTGACGGCGCGCTAAATTGGCAAGTCAACAAAAACATTGTTAATTAATTCTAAAGTCAATGAAAGTTTTGTGTTTTTTTTGTCAGTCCAAAAGTTCATGTTTCTTTTGGCAATTCATGTAAAGTTGAGGTTTCTTTTGGCCGAATTCACATATCTTTTTAGGATGATTGCGTTTAAATAGGAAACTAATTTGGAATGTTACGGTCCGGTTTTGTTTTGAGTAAAAGCTTGGCGTTTATTTATATGGTAAAACGACTGTGTTAGATTTTAGTGGCAGTTCTTTGTAAATATTAAGAAAAACTTAGGGTTAAATACTATTTGTATTTCTGTTTTAATAGATTAGATATCCTCAAAGGATGCATATATGTTTATTAATAGGGAAATTTGCTCAGATATTATATATTTTAGAAGTTATGACCAGAACCATACAGATCTTTTTTTTATTACTGGCATTTTTTAAATGCCAAGCGTGCCCTTTATTCACGTTATGAGAAAAAACGTATTTATGAGAATGTCATTACTTTTTAATGCCACGTAAGCAAAAATCCGGCGACACGTAGGAATTCGCTTCCGTGTTTTTATTAAGTTAGCCGTAAGGAATAAGTCCTTCGTTATGGCTGGTATATGTATACGTTCCGGCTGCATTATAAAAAATGGTTGACTTAGTGAAAAAGGCTTGTTTAAGACGATAAGTCAACCACGCGTAAGGGTTGAGTTACAAGAACCTGGTTGAGTTATTGAACAACGGCTGACTTATGTGCCGATGTTACGGCTGACTTAACTATCGATGTTTTGATTTCTGGAAAATTTGGCTGAGTCGTAGTTAAGTCACGACTCAGTTATATATCCACGGCTGAGTTAATGAACATCGAACGGCTGACTTATTTGATGTTTATTGGCTGGGTTACGTTTTATCAGCCGTCGCGGGCTGGTTTAAGGGGAACTCAGCTTTGTAACGGCTGACTTATTAGCGAAAGATTAATTACTAGAATATCATAGTTTTACGGCTGGGTTGTTCGACGATACGGCTGGGTTACTTTATTTCATTCTATTTACAGCTGAGTTATAGAAAAAGATTAATTACTAAACTAGTATCCACGTTTCGGCAGACTTACTTAGTACATGAGGGCTGATTTACTTTGTCTGAGTTATATATTCTTTTAGCGGCTGAAAAACCGATATTCCATGTCATCTGCCATGTCATCAATTCGGATTTGCCATGTCATCAGCAACGAAAGAACTGCAAAACTAGGTATTAATCAGCCTGTTCATATTCTTCTCCGTCTCTTTTATTTATCTTTTTCATCTCTCTCAGTTGGTTATGGATCTGGTTATTATTGTTTCCGGTAACTGGATTAAGAAAAACAAATATGTATTCAACGCTGATAGTAGAGGGTGTAGAGTTCTTCATTTAGATGAGACCTCTAGACATGAAGATTTCGCAAAGTCTGTTCTCGATGATTACATATTGAATGAAATGAGGGATCATATTCAGCTTAGCTACATGTTCTCAAATAAATCATTGAAAACCATGGCGCACGACACTCCACCAGTGTACGTATCCAATACTCGCCAGTTGCAAGGTTTTGTAGCCTTAAGAAAATCGAACAACTACGTCTTTGTGTTGAGATTACGGAGAACAAGGATGACAGAGCAAGAGAGAAGACTACAACAAGTTTCAGTTTTAGCTCAGAAGTAGAAGCGTCAGAAGTTGAGTCCAAAGACGATAATTACAGTGGGAATTACGATGGTTGCGGTATGGAGAAGGAAGAAGAGGACAATGAGATTGACTTCTCTAGTATTGTGGAAGGAAAAAATCAGAACGTAGGAGGAGAAGATGAAACATGCAAAGAAAACAAAGAAGATGATGAATTTGATAGCCGATTTGATATGTTCGACGACTCGGACGGTGCGTCTTCTAAAGATGATAACTTCAGCTCATACGGTGAGTCTCCTTCAGAAGACGAAGAGTCACCAACGATACCTCCCAAGAAGAGATATCAGAACTTCTCGATGAGCGGGTCACAGTCTAGTCAGGAGGTTCTAAGGTTGGAGATGTCGTCGATAAATCTTGCGGTAGGGCAACGATACGAGAGTAAAGCCGATTTGGAGAGACGACTGAAACTTTTTACAGTGAAGCATCGATTTGATTATGATGTACACATATCAACCCCAACATTATAAATTGTTAAGTGTTGGGTTGATGGATGTATCTGGAGGGTTCGTGCTTCTACCCAAGGGGAATCCCCGGCGTTCTATGTTTGTCTTTACGAATCGAAACATTCATATTCTGTAATTGAGCGTCCTAATCGATCTCGACAAGCAACACATGATATTTTAGGAGAGTTGTACAAGAACTTTCTCGGAGACGTTGGTCCAGACGTTCACCCTAGGAGTGTTGGAATAGCTATCACTAAGCAGTTTGGTGTAAAGGTAATTACTTTGCTGTAACTGAGTTATGTTTACGAAACAGTTGAGTAATATCATTCGTTTGACGGCTGATTTATTTGACGATACGGCTGACTTTTGATTTTGCATCCTAATTACGGCTGATTTATTAGCAAAAGATTAATTACTGAAATAGTTCCACGTTTCGGCTGACTTACATTGTACATGAGGGCTAATTTATTTATGATGAGTTCCATATTCGTTTGGCGGCTGGCTAACTGATTTTTCATGTCATCCGCCATGTCATCAACTCGGATTTGCCATGTCATCACTAGTCTAATGTTACAACAGTAAAATAAGGGTCTATGTTATCTTTATTCTTCGTCTTTTTTTATCTATCTTCTTCATCTTATTCTTCATTTTTCTCTAAGATCTATAGTTTAGGGTTTGAAGTTCAAATTTATGAAAATATTAAAGTTTTAATATTGTGTCCAAAGGATAAACGTTATAATTTTATAACTCTATACTTCTATAGTTTAGGGTTTGAGGTTCAAATTTAAGAAAAGATTAAAGTTTGATATTGTGTTCAGAGTTGAAAGGATGATTTTGTTCCCGCCCAAAACATTTTGTTCCCGCCCAAAATCTGAAACGTCACAAAAAAAATTACACTTGATGGCTGAGTTATAGGAACATTACGGTGATGATTGGTCACCGTAATTTGAGACAGATTTACTACAGTCGTCGTCGTTTTCGATGATGATCAGGTTAAAGAAGGAGCTTCCCCTCCTCCAGTTTCATATATGCGGTCCTATATCATGCTGCTCCCTTTCTCATTGGATTCGTCGTCTTGCAGAAGAAAAAAGACTCAAAGAGAGAGATGAAGAAGTTAAGCCCCGTAAATTGTAAGAAAATAGGAGAGTTGAACAAAAAAAATAAGAAAATGAAAGAAGACGAAGAATTTGAAAGCTGAGTTTATATGATTGATGACTCAGATGGTGCGTCATCTGAATATGATAACTTTAGTTCATACATTAAGTCTCCAACACATACATTCGGGCTGAATTATCCTTACATTACGGCCGAGTTATTCATACATTACGGCTGAGTTTATAATTTTTATAACTTTATAGTTTTAGGGCTTCAAGTTCAAATTTAAGAAAATATGAAAGTTTTAATATTGTTTTTAAATGATTAACTTTATAATTTTTATAACTTTATAATTCTATAGTTTAGGGTTTGAGGTTCAAGTTTTAGAAAACATTAAAGTTTTAATATTGTGTTCAGAGTAGAATGAATGAGTTTGTTCCAGCCCAAAATATTTTGTTCCCGCCCAAAATACGAAACGTCGCGAAACAAATTACACTTGGCGGCTGAGTTTTAGGAATGTTACAGCTGGCTTTTACCATTCAGATACGTTACGGCTAAGTTATGCATACTTTACAGCTGAGTTATGCATACATTACAGCTAAGTTATAATCAAATTACGGCTGAATTATGCATACGTTACGACTGAGTTTATATTTTTATAACTTTATAGTTCTATAGTTTTGGGTTTGAGGTTCAAATTTAAGAAAATATTAAATTTTTAATATTGTGTTCAAAAGATAAATTTTATAATTTTTATAACTTTATAGTTCTATAGTTTAGGGTTTGAGGTTCAAACTTAAGAAAATATTAAAGTTTAAATATTGTGTTCAGAGTTGAAGGAATGATTTTTTCCCGCCCAAAATACGAAACGTCGCGAAACATATTACACTTAACGGATGAGTTATAGGAACGTTACGACTGACTTTTACCATTCAAATATGTTACGGCTGACTTATACCATTCAGATACGTTACGGCTGAGTTATGCATACTTTACAGCTGAGTTACACATATGTTACAACTGAGTTTATAATTTTTATAACTTTATAGTTCTATAGTTTTGGGTTTGAGGTTCAAATTTAAGAAAAGATTAAAATTTTAATATTGTGTTCAAAAAGTAAACTTTATAATTTTTATAACTTATTCTATAGTTTAGGGTTTGAGGTTCAAATTAAAAAAAATATTAAAGTTTAAATAATGTGTTCAGAGTTGAAGTAATGATTTTTTCCCGCCAAAAATATTTTTTCCCGCCCAAAATACGAAACATCGTGAAACATATTATACTTAACGGCTGAGTTATAGGAACGTTACGGCTGAGTTATGTACACTTACAGCTGAGTTATGCATACGTTACGGCTGAGTTTAATTATAAACCAACCCTAATCTAAAACCTAAAAACAAAAAGCTTGCAGCCGTGTTGACAAAATCTAAACCTAACTAAACCACCGTGTGTTTCTTCCATATCACGAGAGCCGGGAGGTCATTATTGTCTTCTTCCTTCGCCACCGCAGTCCCGTTACCATGAGAGCTCCAACGTCTTCAAGCCACACAACGGTTTTGTTATCTCCTCCACCATCAAG